>NC_136612.1:41145103-41285452 GCF_933228915.1 Telmatherina bonti
TGAACTCTGGTCGCCTCCCATTTGCGAGCAGCAGCTCAACAGGTGGCTGGGGCGGAGTCTCCTCACACCAGGTGTGACATCATGCAGCCGTGAGCGCGCTCAGTGCAGCTGTATCCGACATGACGAACTGGTGACTCGTGACTGGATCATTTAAAGCTGATGGTTTTATTGGTTTTCGCCTCTACTGAACTAATAAAGTTTATATTGAAGCACCTGCTGCGTGTTCTGGTGAGACCGGACCGACCCGGGAACAGCGTCGGCCGTCAGGACGTGACGGAACCAGACAGGTTCTAATCTGACAGGTTTGGTGTGAAAGGCTAGAACCAGGTAACGCTTGGCACCTGTTCTGGTCCAGGTCCTCCTCCTGGTTTGGTAGGAACTGGACCCATTCTGATTGGAGAGTTGTGCTGGAAAACCTCAGGACCGCATCATTCTTTAAACCTGGTCAACTCAAGGTGAAATTGCCTGTCAACACCTGTAGGCGACATGTCTCCTGCACGTCCTCACCTGCTGCCAGGTCGGCCGGGTGACGGGTCCTAACCTGCAGCCAGGTCGGCCGGGTGACGGGTCCTAACCTGCAGCCAGGTCGGCCGGGTGACGGGTCCTAACCTGCTGCCAGGTCGGCCGGGTGACGGGTCCTAACCTGCAGCCAGGTCGGCCGGGTGACGGGTCCTCACCTGCAGCCAGGTCAGCCGGGTGACGGGTCCTAACCTGCTGCCAGGTCGGCCGGGTGACGGGTCCTAACCTGCAGCCAGGTCGGCCGGGTGACGGGTCCTCACCTGCTGCCAGGTCGGCCGGGTGACGGGTCCTAACCTGCAGCCAGGTCGGCCGGGTGACGGGTCCTCACCTGCAGCCAGGTCGGCCGGGTGACGGGTCCTCACCTGCAGCCAGGTCGGCCGGGTGACGGGTCCTCACCTGCAGCCAGGTCGGCCGGGTGACGGGTCCTCACCTGCAGCCAGGTCGGCCGGGTGACGGGTCCTAACCTGCTGCCAGGTCGGCCGGGTGACGGGTCCTCACCTGCAGCCAGGTCGGCCGGGTGACGGGTCCTCACCTGCAGCCAGGTCGGCCGGGTGACGGGTCCTAACCTGCTGCCAGGTCGGCCGGGTGACGGGTCCTAACCTGCTGCCAGGTCGGCCGGGTGACGGGTCCTCACCTGCAGCCAGGTCGGCCGGGTGACGGGTCCTCACCTGCAGCCAGGTCGGCCGGGTGACGGGTCCTCACCTGCAGCCAGGTCGGCCGGGTGACGGGTCCCCACCTGCAGCCAGGTCGGCCGGGTGACGGGTCCTCACCTGCTGCCAGGTCGGCCGGGTGACGGGTCCTCACCTGCTGCCAGGTCGGCCGGGTGACGGGTCCTAACCTGCTGCCAGGTCGGCCGGGTGACGGGTCCTCACCTGCTGCCAGGTCGGCCGGGTGACGGGTCCTCACCTGCAGCCAGGTCGGCCGGGTGACGGGTCCTAACCTGCTGCCAGGTCGGCCGGGTGACGGGTCCTAACCTGCTGCCAGGTCGGCCGGGTGACGGGTCCTCACCTGCTGCCAGGTCGGCCGGGTGACGGGTCCTCACCTGCAGCCAGGTCGAACAGTCGGAGTTAAAAATAAAAAACTTTTCCGACCGTCTCCAGTAGCACGCGAAATGCACCAGGGGGCATACTTCCAGGGGGCTTACAGCCGGACACTTGGCCCACACCCAATCCCTCCCATTCCATTCAAGGTGGACAGGAGAGCCCACTTGCAGTCCCCCCTTACTGAAACGTCAAAGGGATTGTAAATGGAAAAAACTGTCTTGTCCCTTTTCTTAGGAAATGGCCCGGGATTGTAAAGTGCCCACCTGCATTCCCTTCTAGAAATAACATTGTAAGTGGACAAAGTGTCCATTTCCTACCCACTTTATTGGTAACATAAAGGGATTGTAAATGGACATAGTGTCCTTTTCCACTAGTGTCCACTTTTGACACACAAGGTAAGACTGTCTAAAAACTTCACCAGTTACACACTGCGGGCAGGGAACATTGCTGAGCTGAACCTAACAGTGAGAACCCTTTAGAACCAGATGAGGCTGCCCTGTGAGTTTCAGCCTGCTTGGACACATTATGGCTGAGAAATAGCTTCTGTCCACAAAGTGTCCCTGGCCTCCAATAAGGGATTGCCAGTGGATGCCTTTGGACATATACCCTTACTAGTGTCCCCGTTTGTCCCACAGGCCCTTAAGTGGGACAGGAGACTTCATTTGGCACAGGTATCATGTGGCCAAAGATTGGGCAAAATCAGAAAGTCTTTTTTTTTTTTTTTTTTTTTTTTTTTTTTTTTTTTTAAATAGACCTTCAGGGCCATCTCTGGAAGTCAGAAACCCCCAAAAAGTGCTCTTAGGCAGGCTAGCTACAGGTCCAAGACCCCTCCTGGAGCTGTGTATTACCCCCCCCCCCCATTGGAGACCTGATTTTGGGCTAAAAATGTTGTCAGAAGTCCCCAGGGCCATCCCTCACTTTTACCCTGGAAAGGTGGACTGTTCCTGGGCATTAGTGGCAGAGGAGTACCCCTGTGGACCCAGGGTGTGTACTGGAGGTCTCTACCCAGGAATGATGCACTCTAACTGGGCATGGGACCTCCAGGAAGACCCGCCGACCTCCAGGGACCCATCTGCCACACTTTACCCTGGTATGGTGCACTCTAACTGGGCACAGGACTTGGTGGATCCTCCCTGGGTCATCCATGGAGGACCAAAAAAATTAAGTATTTCTTCAGTTTTAACCTCTCGTCATTGGCTGCCTGTTGAATCTAGAATAGAATTTAAGATCATTCTCTTTGCATACACTCCAAAAGTGGCATACTTACCCTCCAACAGGCCTCCCTCCTCTGGCATAAGTTTGGTAGAGTTTAGACATCTGAAAATTTGGCCCCTCGGAGGACCATTTGGTCCACATTGGGCCAAGTTTTCAAAGTTGTCAGAATTAATTGTAACTTTGGCCACATTATCTGCATACTAAATGGAGTGTCTTGTCCAAATATTAGCCTTTCAAGACAAATTGAGACACATTGGGAGAAGGGTATGGGTTGGTTTCCATTTCTGTCCACTTACAATCCCTTAGTATTGGAGCCCAGGGATGCTTTGTGGACAGAGGCTTTTTCTTAGCCATATTGTGTCCTAGGATGCTGAGACTTTCAGGGCAGGCTCAGTCATCTTAAATGAGCCTGTCCTATGAGTTTCAGCTTCTTAACACTTACTATAGCTAAGAAAAAGCCACTGTCCACAACTGCACCCTGGCCTTCAATGCATAGGGATTGGAAGTGGACGGAAATAGAACTTTTTCCCTTACAGTGCTTCTTGCCGGTCCCCGATTGCCCAGCCTGCCCCAAAACTGGCATACTTATCCTCCAACAGGCCCTCCCCCTCTGACCTAAGTTTGGTCAAGTTTGGACAACGCTGAAAATTTGGTCCCTTTAATGGCACCCTGACCTCAGGGTCAATATGGTCCAAAATCTTCAACTTTTCCAAATTGGATGAAACTTTGCACCATTGTCAAGCATGTTACCAAGACCCTCATGTCCAAATTTCAGCGTCCGAGACCCAAAGATGAGCCCCTGGAGGTCACGGGCCCATGCCCAGTCCAAAGGTTTCAAAGTGGAAACTTTAGCCATTTCCAATCCCTTTGACTGGACAAGGGGTGAAAATTTTCAGTGTCTACTGAGAATGTACACGAGCAATCGTTTTGCACTGGTTGAGTGTGTTTTTGCCTAACATTTTGCCCAGAAACATGTTACAGTCACCATTTCACCATGGTCTTGTTGGGACTCCTTTCAGCATGAACCAGAGCGATTTTGGGCCTTCTGGGACCTTCCTGTGCCCTCCCATGTCAAAAAAGACAGGGTCAGACCAGGACAGTGTCCACTGGCAATCCCTTTGCTCTGGTTGAGTGTTTTTGCCTAACATTTTGCCCAGAAACATGTTACAGTCACCATTTCACCTTGGTCGTGGAGGGGCTCTTTTCAGCATGAACTGGAAGCATTTTGGGCTCTCTGGGACCTTCCTCTGTCCCCCCATGTCCAAAAAGACACAGCAAAAACAGGACTGGCCACTGGCAATCCCTTTGTATTGGTGGAGTGTCGTCTTTGCTGGCATTTTGCCCAGAAACACACTAAAAACTGTCTAAATGCACAGCCAAAAGACTGGTGCATTGGGCCCCGCCTGCACGTGTCTGGGGCCGATCCTGGCCCTTCTGCTGCATTTCAGGACCCCGCGGGAGGCCAAAAAACACAATGAATGGAAGTGGTCTTTTCGGGCAGAATTTTTTTCTGAGCTGCACTAAGCACCGCGAGGGGAATATGTTGTTCTGAGGGCCACGTCGGCCGGAGGCGGGGGCCCGGCGGGAGGCTGTCCATTTGCAATGCCAAAAACATGGGACATTTTGGTTAGGTAAAATCGCACCTTCGGGGAGCTACTTCTCTTCAGAAGCGTTGGAGCCGAAAACCGTCGACGGGAGGTCGTTCTCTGTGTCTCCCTGACCACCCGGTGCAATTTTGGGGCTGTCTGGGCACAGGATACGGGAAGGGCCCAGTGGACGGAAAGGGGACAAAGTGGACAAGGTAAGGACATCGGTCCCCCGGAACCCAAGCGAGGAACCTTGTGTGGACAAAAAGGCCCCTTTGTGTCCCCGGTGTCGGCAAGGGCCATCTACAGCTGCAGTAGCATCGGTGCAGGGGCGTCCACGGGGCTTCTTCGTGTACAGCAAAAAGGCTTGCAAACATACGATTTTCTTTGTGACATTGACATCTCCTTGAGTTTGTGTCAGTTGGCAATCCATCCCCAGCAAAAATTTGTCCATAACTAGGCCAATTCCCTATCCTGCGGCCTGGTCGGCCGCGTGACAAGTCCTCATATGCCATTGGGTTGGCCGGGTGAAGAGTCCTCACTTGCAGCAAGGTTGGCCGCGCGACTCGTCCTCATCTGCAGCCATGTCCTTCGGTTGACAAGTTGTCGACTGCAGCTGAGTCGGCCGAGTGATGAGTCCTCATATGCCACTGGGTTGGCCGGGTGACGAGTCCTCATATGCCACTGGGTTGGCCGGGTGACGAGTCCTCACTTGCAGCAAGGTTGGCCGCATGACTAGTCCTCATCTGCAGCTGTGTCCCTCGGGTGATGAGTCATCAACTGCAGCTGAGTGGGCCAGGTGACAAATCCTCCCTTGCGGCCGGATGACAAGTCCTCCCCTGTGGCCGGGTGACGAGTCCTCCCTTGCGGCCAGATGACAAGTCCTCCCCTGTGGCCGGGTGACGAGTCCTCCCTTGCGGCCGGATGACAAGTCCTCCCCTGTGGCCGGGTGACGAGTCCTCCCTTGCGGCCGGATGACAAGTCCTCCCCTGTGGCCGGGTGACGAGTCCTCCCTTGCGGCCGGATGACAAGTCCTCCCCTGTGGCCGGGTGACGAGTCCTCCCTTGCGGCCGGATGACAAGTCCTCCCCTGTGGCCGGGTGACGAGTCCTCCCTTGCGGCCGGATGACAAGTCCTCCCCTGTGGCCGGGTGACGAGTCCTCCCTTGCAGCTGGGTTGGCCACGTGACTAGTCCTCAACTGTGGCCGTGTCCATCGTCACCTACGGACGGGTTGGCCGCCTGACAAGTCCTCGTTTTCCACTGGGTCCGCCGGATGACAGGTCCTCACCTGCATCCTGGTCGGCCGGGTGACAAGTCCTCACTTGCACACTCCCCGGATGAGGAGTCCTCTGCGGCTGAGTGACAATTTTGAGTTTAAAATTAAAATCCACATCTTTGTTCGGAAGAGGCTTCTTCCTGGTTTTCAGTGATCAGATAGTTTTTGAACATTCTATTGATTATCTTGGATCATTAAAGGAATGTAGATGTTTTTCTAGGACCCCTGCCCTGCTACACGGCGACTGCTTGGGTTTATATGAAGACATTTTCGTCTTTAAGACCCGAATGGGTGGAAATATGTCCCACGTGGCTCGTTTAGTGAAAATCTTAGTTTTCCTGCGGCACTCCTGTTTGACATCAGGAATCATGACTCGATCAGGGATCCAGGTGGAAAGACTTAGTTCAGCACAAAGCCTTCACAGACACGGGTCCTCTACAAGAACTGGATCTGTCACAAGACTCTGTGGTTCTACAGGGTTTTGGACCTCCTGTCCTGCGTGTTTTAGACCAGTTTGCCTCAGTCCAGGTCGACAGGACTCCCTGACCTACTGGTCTGTTGGTCAGGAAATCGGCTCTATTTATGGATTATAGTTCATTCTGAACCACCTGGTCCAGATTGGGGTTGCGGGAAAGCTTCGGCCTTTGCCAGTTGCTACACCTGGACAGGTAGCCCGGCCATCCCAGTGGATGAGATGTTTTGCTTTTGTTTTGTTTTTTTATTTAGCCCTGTTCAAATAAACTTTCGAGACACACCGTCTACAGAACGCAGCGAAGAAGCGTGTTCAGTCAGAGGCTTCTTCATGTTGGAGTCTCCTAACAGGATGGATTTTTCACAAACTACATGTCAACTGGTTCCCATGCGAGCTGCTCCAATCGTTCCAGACTGGTTCCCATGCTCCAATCGTTCCAGACTGGTTCCCATGCTCCAATCGTTCCAGACTGGTTCCCAACCGTTCCAGACTGGTTCCTACGTGAGCTGCTTCAACCGTTCCAGACTGGTTCCTACGTGAGCTGCTTCAACCGTTCCAGACTGGTTCCTACGTGAGCTGCTTCAACTGTTCCAGACTGGTTCCTACGTGAGCTGCTTCAACCGTTCCAGACTGGTTCCTATGAGAACTGCCCCAACTGTTCCAGACTGGTTCCCAACCGTTGCAGACTAGTTCCCTTACTGTTCCGGACTGGTTCCCGCACGAGCTGTTTCAACTGTTCCCGACTGCTTCCCAACTGTTCCAGACTGTTTCCCACACATGCTGCTTCAATCGTTCCAGACTGGTTCCGATGCTCCAACCGTTCCAGACTGATTCCCACGCAAGCTGCTTCAACCGTTCCAGACTGGTTCCTACGCAAACTGCTCCAACTATTCCAGACTGGTTCCCAACCGTTCCAGACTATTTCCCACACGAGCTACCTTAACCATTCCAGACTGCTTCCCATGCGAGCTGCCCCAACCGTTCCAGACTGGTTCCCGCGCAAGCTGCCCCAACCTTTCCAGACTGGTTCCGGCGCGAGCTGCTCCAACCATTCCAGACTGGTTCCCCATGCGAGCTGCTTCAACCATTCCAGACTGGTTCCCACGCGAGCTGCTCCAAACGTTCCAGACTGGTTCCCAACTGTTCCAGACTGGTTCCAGCACGAGCTGCTCCAACCGTTCCATGCTGGTTCCTACGTGAGCTGTTTCAACCATTCCAGACTGGTTCCCAATCGTTCCAGACTGGTTCCCTACTGTTCTAGACTGGTTCCCTACTGTTCCAGACTGGTTCGCAATCGTTCCAGACTGGTTCCCAACTGTTCCAGACTGGTTCCAGCACGAGCTGCTCCAACCTTTCCAGACTGGTTCCCGCGCAAGCTGCTTCAACCATTCCAGACTGGTTCCTATGAGAACTGCCCAAACCGTTCCAGACTGGTTCCCACGCGAGCTGCTTCAACCGTTCCAGACTGGTTCCCACGCGAGCTGTTTCAACCGTTCCAGACTGGTTCCTATGAGAACTGCCCCAACTGTTCCAGACTGGTTCCCAATCGTTCCAGACTGGTTCCCAATCGTTCCAGACTGGTTCCCTACTGTTCCAGACTGGTTCCCACGCACGCTGCTTCAACCGTTCCAGGCTGGTTCCTATGAGAACTGCCCCAACTGTTCCAGACTGGTTCCCAATCGTTCCAGACTGGTTCCCTACTGTTCCAGACTGGTTCCCAATCGTTCCAGACTGGTTCCCTACTGTTCCAGACTGGTTCCCACGCGAGCTGTTTCAACCGTTCCAGACTGGTTCCTATGAGAACTGCCCCAACTGTTCCAGACTGGTTCCCAATCGTTCCAGACTGGTTCCCTACTGTTCCAGACTGGTTCCCAATCGTTCCAGACTGGTTCCCTACTGTTCCAGACTGGTTCCCACGCACGCTGCTTCAACCGTTCCAGGCTGGTTCCTACGTGAGCTGCTTCAACCATTCCAGACTGGTTCCCAACCGTTGCAGACTATTTCCCAACTGTTCCAGACTGGTTCCAGCATGAGCTGCTCCAACTGTTCCAGACTGGTTCCAGCAAGAGCTGCTCCAACTGTTCCAGACTGGATCCCGTGCGAGCTGCTTCAACCATTCCAGACTGGTTCCCAACCGTTGCAGACTAGTTCCCAACTGTTCCAGACTGGTTCCAGCATGAGCTGCTCCAACTGTTCCAGACTGGTTCCAGCAAGAGCTGCTCCAACTGTTCCAGACTGGATCCCGTGCGAGCTGCTTCAACCATTCCAGACTGGTTCCCAACCGTTCCAGACTATTTCCCACACGAGCTACCTTAACCGTTCCAGACTGCTTCCCACGCAAGCTGCTCCAACCTTTCCAGACTGGATCCCATGCGAGCTGTTTCAACCGTTCCTGACTGGTTCCCACGCGAGCTGCCCCAACCGTTCCAGACTGGTTCCTATGAGAACTGCCCCAACTGTTACAGACTGGTTCCCAACTGTTCCAGACTGTTTCCCACACATGCTGCTTCAATTGTTCCAGACTGGTTCCGATGCTCCAACCGTTCCAGACTGGTTCCCACGCGAGTTGTTTCAACCGTTCCAGACTGGTTCTTATGAGGACTGCCCCAACTGTTCCAGACTGGTTCCAGCACGAGCTGCTCCAACCTTTCCAGACTGGTTCCCGCGCGAGCTGTTTCAACCGTTCCAGACTGGTTCCTATGAGAACTGCCCCAACTGTTCCAGACTGGTTCCCAATCGTTCCAGACTGGTTCCCTACTGTTCCAGACTGGTTCCCAATCGTTCCAGACTGGTTCCCTACTGTTCCAGACTGGTTCCCACGCACGCTGCTTCAACCGTTCCAGGCTGGTTCCTACGTGAGCTGCTCCAACCTTTCCAGACTGGATCCCATGCGAGCTGTTTCAACCGTTCCTGACTGGTTCCCACGCGAGCTGCCCCAACCGTTCCAGACTGGTTCCTATGAGAACTGCCCCAACTGTTAGACTGGTTCCCTACTGTTCCAGACTGGTTCCCTACTGTTCCCGACTGGTTCCCAATCGTTCCAGACTGGTTCTCTACTGTTCCAGACTGGTTCCCACGCACGCTGCTTCAACCGTTCCAGGCTGGTTCCTACGTGAGCTGCTTCAACCATTCCAGACTGGTTCCCAACTGTTCCAGCACAAGCTGCTCCAACTGTTCCAGACTGGTCTCACACGAGCTACCTTAACCGTTCCAGACTGCTTCCCATGCGAGCGGCCCCAACCGTTCCAGACTGGTTCCCAATCGTTCCAGACTGGTTCCCTACTGTTCCAGACTGGTTCCCACGCACGCTGCTTCAACCGTTCCAGGCTGGTTCCCAATCGTTCCAGACTGCTTCCCAACTGTTCCAGACTGTTTCCTACACAAGCTGCTCCAATCGTTCCAGACTGGTTCCCTACTGTTCCAGACTGGTTCCCACGCACGCTGCTTCAACCGTTCCAGGCTGGTTCCCAATCGTTCCAGACTGTTTCCCTACTGTTCCAGACTGGTTCCCACGCACGCTACTTCAACCATTCCAGACTGGTTCCCAACCGTTGCAGACTGGTTCCCTATTGTTCCAGACTGGTTCCCACGCACGCTGCTTCAACCGTTCCAGACTGGTTCCCTACTGTTCCAGACTGGTTCCCACGCACGCTGCTTCAACCGTTCCAGGCTGGTTCCCAATCGTTCCAGACTGGTTCCCTACTGTTCCAGACTGGTTCCCACGCATGCTGCTTCAACCGTTCCAGACTGGTTCCCTACTGTTCCAGACTGGTTCCCACGCATGCTGCTTCAACCGTTCCAGGCTGGTTCCCAATCGTTCCAGACTGGTTCCCTACTGTTCCAGACTGGTTCCCACGCACGCTGCTTCAACCATTCCAGACTGGTTCCCAACCGTTGCAGACTAGTTCCCAACTGTTCCCAGACTGGTTCCTATGAGAACTGCCCCAACTGTTAGACTGCTTCCCAACTGTTCCAGACTGTTTCCTACACAAGCTGCTCCAACCGTTCCAGACTGGTTCCCACGCAAGCTGCTTCAACCATTGCAGGCTGGTTCCTATGCGAACTGCTTCAACCATTCCAGACTGGTTCCCAACTGTTCCAGACTGGTTCCAGCACAAGCTGCTCCAACTGTTCCAGACTGGTCCCGCGCGAGCTGCTCCTACTGTTCCAGACTGGTTCCCAACCATTCCAGACAGGTTCCTATGAGAGCAGCCCCAACTCTTCCAGACTGGTTCCCAGCTGGTTCCCGTGCGACCTGCTCCAACCATTCCAGACCAGCAAGGCTGATGTGGGACTTGAGTTTTTCATGTCCCCCACCAGACGGACTCGAACCGGACTTGCGAAGGCCATGTCTGTGGTTCAGCTCAACAATAAACCAATTCAAACAAGCACGTGACCCACCAGTGATTCCAGTAAAACTTTATTCAACCAGTAAATTTTTACTGACAGCATTTCATACAAATAAATCACTGGTGTTTATGAATAAGTACGTAAAGTAACGTAAGAATTTAGGCATAAATCTATCTTTAAAGAGATCGATCAGCCCCCCTCCCTCCCTCCCCGCGAGGAGGCTAACGGATCGGCGGCACCGCGCGCGTTTCTTCATGTCTGATCCAGTTCGCCGTCGTGCAGCGGAGCCGTCCTCGCCCCGAACCGGTCCAGACTCGACATGCCAGCGGCCCGGAGCTGCGGCGGGCTGGCCGGTGGCCGGCGGGGAGATGCAGCCGTTATGTAAGCGGAGCAGCTAACGTCAGCCCGCCGCCATGAACGACGCGCAGCAAGAAAAGTCTCCGGACTTCGTCCTGATGCGGCTCGTGTCCGCCGCGGAGTACGACCGGCTGCACGAGCCCGGCGACCCCGGGTCCGGAGGCGGCGGGTTCCGGCCTGTCAAAGCCGCGCTGGGACACCTCGGCGGCGGGTTTGGGCTGGACTCCAGCGGCCCCTCGGGGGGCCTCGGCTCCGCATCCCCGCACTATAGCTCGCCGCTTCCCGGAAAAGGCGAGCTGGACGGCGGGCTGATGTCGCCGCAGGCCCCGCCGGTGTCCTCTCCGCCGCCGGAGGACTTCGCCGTAGCGGCGCAGCGGTTTGTGGACTGCTCGGTGCCGCGCGCGCACGGCTCGCTGATGGTTTTTCAGGACCTGCTGCGGTCTGGAGACCGGATCCTGGAGTGCGGACTGGATCAGCCGCCGGCGGGGTTCCTTCAGGAGGAGGCAGAAAGAAGGCAGCTGGACCCGAGATCAGGTTCGGGTCCTGGTAAAACATCAGCTGGACCTGGAGGGGGGAAGGACCAGAACCCCCACTGCATCCATTCTGCAAAGGAAAACCTGCAGCCCTCACACATCCTGCAGTGGCAACCGGTCCTCAGACTGTCCAAAGGTCCTGATGCGTCCCAGCCGGTCCCCCACCAGCAATCGGGATCGGTGTTGTGCCACAGACCCTGCCTGGCCAAGTGGCCTGTGGGCCTGCTGGACCAGGCGCTGCGCCTGGGACTCCTGGAGCCCAGGAAGAACTGCCCCACGGGGGGAGGAGACCAGAGGATGGGGGGCGATGTGGTGCCCCCCGCCCCTCGCTGCTCCTGTCACAACATCCTGGCCTCAGGGATGGGGGGCATGGGGCCCGGTGAGGACCCCAGCGAGACCAGTGACGCTCTGCTGGTCCTGGAGGGTCTTGGTTCTGAGGAAGTGGACAGACTGGGTCATGGGGGGGACAGGAATGGGCAGAACACAGAGAAAGGAGATCGAATGGGCGAAGTCGTTGCCGGGGTAACCCCTGTGGGGGCGGGGCCTGCGTTCTCCAGCAGGACTCTGAGCGGTCTGATGCAGCAGGTCCACAGACTGGCGGAGGAGGCGGGGGTTTGCACAGACCACACCTGCCGGTCCTCGTTGCCTTGCCCCCCCATCGGCACCACCACCTGCACATACTCCCCCATCCTCCTGCAGGCCCCCCAGTCTTTGACGGCCCTCCAGATAACCCCCAGTCCTGACCCAGGTCCCCGTATCCAGCACCAGTCCTGTTCACAGCCCCAGAGTCGTGCTGCCACCCCCAAACTCGACGTGGCCTCTGGTGGGTCGGGTCGGCCCGCATCCCCCCTGGTGGTCCTACAGGGGGATGGCAACAAGACGTCTCGAGACAAGTCCAGGAAGGGGGGTTCCCTGAAGGTCCGGCTCAGCAAGCTGTTCAGAACCAAGAGCTCTAGAGGGGGGTCGGGGGGGCTGCTGGACAAGAGGCCGTCCCTAGCTTCGTCCAGCTCATCTGGGGGGAGCCTGCTGGACGTTTGGGGGTCTACCAGCAGCAACACAGACCAGGACGGCAGCAGGTAAGATGCCTATCGCCGTGACAACGCTCCCCGTCTCCGCAGCGTCCGCCTGGTGAGACAATGCAGGAGGAGGAGCTCGGACCTGTTGTTTACTCCCCTGATCCCGAGTCAACCATGGCAACAGTTTGGGTTTCAGCTTGGTGGGGGGATCCAGGTGTGCCTGTGATGTCACTGCTTTCCATGTCTGTGTCGCCAGGTTGCTGCAGTCCAGACCGCACAGTGCCTTCTCACCGGTGCCGCTCACGCCAGCGTTCACAGGTGAGTCCTTACGCATGAACGTGAGTGTGCAAGTACAGGTGAGGTCACCGTGTGGTTGACCAGGATGAAGTTACTGCATCATCATCATCACCTGTAGACATGATGTGCTCTTCTGTATCCGTCCTTCCTCTGTCTTGCTGTGTCCAGGTGAGACGGTCTCTCTGGTCGATGTGGACATTTCTCACAGGAGGGGGGGCTCGCTCCACCCCCCGACTCCTCCCCCGCCTCCGAGGCGGAGCCTCAGTCTGCTTGGTACTTCCTCTTTTTTCTCCTTCATGTGCTTTTTTCTGGTCCAGGTCCCGTCACGACCCCCAGTAACGTAGTCACAACCCCCAGTAGCTTTACACGACAGCTGTGGCATCATCACTACCTCTGGTAGCATTGTCACGATCTCCAGTAGCGTGGTTCCGCCCCAGTAGCGTGGCCACGACCCCCAGTAGCGTAGTCACACCCTCCGGTAGCATTGTCACAACCCCCAGTAGCATGGTCATGACCCCCAATAGCGTGGTCATAATGTCCAGTAGCGTGGTCACAACCCCCAGAAACCTGGTCACGACCCCCTGTAGCGTGGTCACGAACCCCAGTAGCGTCATCACATCCCCCAGTAGCGTGGTCCCGACCCCAAGAAGCCTGGTCACGACCTCCGGTAGTGTGGTGACGACCCCCAGTAGCGTGGTCACGACCTCCGGTAGCGTGGTCACGACCCCCAGTAGCGTGGTCACGACCTCTGGTAGCGTGGTCACGACCCCCAGTAGCGTCATCACATCCCCCAGTAGCGTGGTCACGACCCCCAGTAGCGGGGTCACGACCCCCGGTGGCGTGGTCACGACCCCCAGTAGCGTGGTCACGACCTCTGGTAGCGTGGTCACGACCCCCAGTAGCGTCATCACATCCCCCAGTAGCGTGGTCACGAACCCCAGTAGCGTCATCACATCCCCCAGTAGCGTGGTCACGACCCCCAGTAGCGTCATCACATCCCCCAGTAGCGTGGTCACGACCCCCAGAAGCCTGGTCACAACCTCCAGTAGCGTGGTCACGACCCCCAGTAGCGTGGTCACGACCCCCAGTAGCATGGTCACGAACCCCAGTAGCATGGTCACGACCCCCAGTAGCATGGTCACGACCCCCAGTAGCATGGTCACGAACCCCAGTAGCATGGTCACGACCCCCAGTAGCATGGTCACGAACCCCAGTAGCATGGTCACGAACCCCAGTAGTGTCATCACATCCCCCAGTAGCGTGGTCACGACCCCCAGAGGCCTGGTCACGAACCCCAGTAGCATGGTCACGAACCCCAGTAGCGTGGTCACGAACCCCAGTAGTGTCATCACATCCCCCAGTAGCGTGGTCACGACCCCCAGTAGCTTGGTCACGACCCCCAGTAGCATGGTCACGACCCCCAGTAGCCTGGTCACGACTCCCAGTAGCCTGGTCACGACCCCCAGTAGCCTGGTCACGACTCCCAGTAGCGTCATCACATCCCCCAGTAGCGTGGTCACGACCCCCAGTAGCCTGGTCACGACCCCCAGTAGCGTTGTCCCGACCCCCAGAGGCCTGGTCACGACCTCCGGTAGCGTGGTCACGACCCCCAGTAGCGTCATCACGACCCCCGGGAAAGTGGTCACGACCCCCGGTAGCGTGGTCACGACTCCCAGTAGCGTCATCACATCCCCCAGTAGCGTGGTCCCGACCACCGGTAGCATGGTCACGAGCTCTGGTAGCGTGGTCACGACCCCCGGGAAAGTGGTCACGACCCCCGGTAGCATGGTCACGAACCCCAGTAGTGTCATCACATCCCCCAGTAGCGTGGTCACGACCCCCAGTAGCATGGTCACGAACCCCAGTAGCCTGGTCACGACCCCCAGTAGCGTGGTCACGAACCCCAGTAGCCTGGTCACGACCCCCAGTAGCGTTGTCCCGACCCCCAGAGGCCTGGTCACGACCTCCGGTAGCGTTGTCCCGACCCCCAGAGGCCTGGTCACGACCTCCGGTAGCGTGGTCACGACCCCCAGTAGCGTCATCACATCCCCCAGTAGCGTGGTCCCGACCACCGGTAGCGTGGTCACGACCTCCGGTAGCGTGGTCACGACCCCCGGGAAAGTGGTCACGACCCCCGGTAGCGTGGTCACGACTCCCAGTAGCGTCATCACATCCCCCAGTAGCGTGGTCCCGACCACCGGTAGCGTGGTCACGACCTCCGGTAGCGTGGTCACGACCCCCGGGAAAGTGGTCACGACCCCCGGTAGCGTGGTCACGACTCCCAGTAGCGTCATCACATCCCCCAGTAGCGTGGTCCCGACCACCGGTAGCGTGGTCACGACCTCCGGTAGCGTGGTCACGACCCCCGGGAAAGTGGTCACGACCCCCGGTAGCGTGGTCACGACTCCCAGTAGCGTCATCACATCCCCCAGTAGCGTGGTCCCGACCACCGGTAGCGTGGTCACGACCCCCGGGAAAGTGGTCACGACCCCCGGTAGCATGGTCACGAACACCAGTAGCGTGGTCACGACCCCCAGTAGCGTCATCACATCCCCCAGTAGCGTGGTCCCGACCCCCAGAGGCGTGGTCACGACCCCCAGTAGCGTCATCACATCCCCCAGTAGTGTTGTCCCGACCCCCAGAGGCCTGGTCACGACCTCCGGTAGCGTGGTCACGACCCCCAGTAGCGTCATCACATCCCCCAGTAGCGTGGTCCCAACCACCGGTAGCGTGGTCACGACCTCCAGTAGCGTCATCACATCCCCCGGTAGCGTGGTCACGACCACCGGTAGCGTGGTCACGACCTCCAGTAGCGTCATCACATCCCCCGGTAGCGTGGTCACGACCCCCGGGAAAGTTGTCACGACCCCCGGTAGCGTGGTCACAACCTCCGGTAGCGTGGTCACGACCCCCGGTAGCGTGGTCACGACCCCCGGGAAAGTTGTCACGACCCCCGGTAGCGTGGTCACGACCCCCGGTAGCGTGGTCACGACCCCCGGTAGCATGGTCCTGCAGGAGTCCGATGTCGATCTGAGGCCAGCACCGAGGCTGAACAGAACCCTGCCTGCTCCTCTTCTGCCTCACAGGTGTGTGTTTCTGTCCTGCAGATGACTTCGGTGGCGAGAAACGGGGTCCCCTCATGGAGCGCAGCGTGGGCGCTTCAATGCAGTCTCTGCCCCCTCGACCAATGGCCCTGCCCCCCTCCCTCATCAACATCCAACACAGCCTGAGCCTCAACGGTGATGTGCCCACACACATACATGTTAGATTTTAGCGTGTGTGTACACATCAATAGTCCAGTCACACCAGTAACACCAGTTCCTTTATGGACTGTTTTAGTACAAATAGTTAAAGAGAGTAGAAACAGATCAATCTTCTCATCGATAACCTGCATTTTAAAGTTTCAGGTTGTTCTATCTGAACAAGTGTGGTTGATATCTTTGTGTTTAAAATGTTTGGTAAAAAGGATTTTTCCGCCCGAAGCAGAAGCCTGATGGTGTCTGCTCTAACTGCCCCTGAAGGCAGCATCGCCATCGGTAACGTTTCTGTCCGGTCTCCCAAACAGACACCTTCCTGCGAGGCTTACCCCGGCCGGTTCCTCTGTGGCCCAACACGCACCCCCTGCCACCCCGACTCGCCCCCCGCTGCCCCCTCAGTCGACCTGACCCTGGTAGTTTCGCCACCAGCCTCAGAGAGCTGGAGAAGGTGGGTCGGGGGCGGAGCTAACCTGGGTTACGTTGTGGATTGTGGCGTAAGGGCAGAGCTAACCTGTAGGTGTGTTTCAGTGTGGATGGTACTGGGGTCCGATGAACTGGGAGGACGCTGAGATGAAGCTGAAGGGAAAACCTGATGGCTCGTTTCTGGTCCGGGACAGTTCTGATCCGCGATACATCCTGAGTCTGAGCTTCAGGTCGCAGGGCGTCACCCATCACACCCGCATGGAGCACTACCGAGGTAAGACGCACCTAAACGCATCAGAATCGCGTCCGGCGGCGTCCTCATCGTGTCCGTCTCCGTCCTGCAGGGACCTTCAGTCTGTGGTGTCACCCAAAGTTCGAGGACTGCTGTCACTCTGTGGTGGAGTTCATCGAGAGAGCCATCATGCACTCCAAGAACGGAAGGTTCCTCTACTTCCTGCGCTCCAGAGTTCCAGGTACACACCGACCAATCAGCTTGCAGCGCAGCTGCAGCCATGACATGATGGAAGAGAGTTTATCTGGTAGGAAGGCACTGAAGCACCACAAGGTGGCGCTGGTGGGCGGATTCCAGACTTGTTCAACTGTGACCGACTGCAAAGAAAACTGGTTTATTTTCATCCCAAACTGTTTTCTGAGGACAGAAATGGTGTCCATTTAGTGGACAAACTTCAGATCTAAAAAGAAACCTGTAACAACTCTGAAGACAATCAGCATGTGGACCGTGTCGGTCCAGTCGATAAACCCAAAACGGTGGCCGGTTTCCCCAGCATGGCGGAGAAAGCCACAGTGACATGCCGTTGTCTGTGAGCCTTGTTTTCAGATGTCCTGGAAAACCTCGGTTGATGGTGTTCTGTCTGTGTTCAGGTCTGCCCCCGACCCCAGTCCAGCTCCTGTACCCAGTCTCCAGGTTCAGCAGTGTGAAATCTCTGCAGCATCTGTGTCGGTTCTGCATCAGACAGCTGGTCCGGATAGACCACATCCAGGAGCTGCCGCTGCCCACGTACGTCTCCATTCTCACACAGTGGACCGGGTCTGAATCCTAACGTAGCTCTTGGTCCCGCCGGGTTGCCGGTAGAACTCTCCATCACCAGCTGGTGGTGCTGATGAGGGCAGGATGACGACAGACCTGCAGGTTACTCTGCAGCTACCTGCTGCTGCATCTCCGACACGCAGCTCCATGCTACTGTCGGTTTGTTCCACAAGTTTCCTCTTCAGCTAAACTCAATGTGAGACGTTGGGAAGCAGAGCTAGTCTCACTGCTTCAGAACCTCTGCAGGTTCCACTTCTGCCTGAAAGTCCGGGCAAAGGCAGTCAATATTCCTCATGACTCCACCGGCCGCAGACATTTACAGTCCTGATCGCCTCACAGTCCTGATCGCCTCACAGCTTTTTCTGTTCAAGTAGAAACCGGACCCGACTTGTAAATCCAGCATCTGGTTCTACCTTTCTTGTTTCCTCCAGGCCTCTGATCGCCTACCTGACCAAGTTTTATTACTACGACCCTGAGGAAGAGATCAGCCCGACGCTGCTGGAGCGGGGACAGGGACCGGAGCGGGGACCGGGACCGGAGCCAGGTTTGGAACGAGGACCGGAGCCAGGTTTGGAACGAGGACCGGAGCCAGCTTTGGAACGAGGACCGGAGCCAGGTTTGGAACGAGGACCGGAGCCAGGTTTGGAACGAGGACCGGAGCCAGCTTTGGAACGAGGACCGGAGCCAGCTTTGGAACGAGGACCGGAGCCAGCTTTGGAACGAGGACCGGAGCCAGGTTTGGAACGAGGACCGGAGCCAGCTTTGGAACGAGGACCGGAGCCAGCTTTGGAACGAGGACCGGAGCCAGCTTTGGAACAAGGACCGGAGCCAGGTTTGGAACGAGGACCGGAGCCAGCTTTGGAACAAGGACTGGAGCCAGCTTTGGAACGAGGACCGGAGCCAGCTTTGGAACGAGGACCGGAGCAGAGCAGCCAGCCTGGAGTTCAGTCCCAAACGTAGCAGTGGAGACATGGTGAGTCGGTTTACAGAATCACTTTAACTCGTTGCAGCTGATCCAGAGACGTCTGGTATGATGCCGTTGCCTCCGTTTTAGCACTTTGTTTTTCTTGACTTTTAATGTTTTGGTTTGTTTTCGATCTTCGGCATAAAAATGTTAGTGATCTATGTCAGATCCTGGAATTTTTCTGGACACACGATGATAAAAAGTCAATGTAGATGTAAGACCGGAAAACCTCTTAGAAACTTCAGAAATAAGGAGGATTTATGGGTTTTGGTGGATTATGTTAATATCTGTAACAAGGCGCAGGATCAACTCTCTGACAGTGCAAATTTTTCATTCACCACTGGATTCATATGTAATTTTAATACTGCAGCCTCCTTCATTAGCAGCTAATGCTAAGACTGCGGCCCCCTTCATTAGCAGCAAATGCTAATACTGCAGCCTCCTACATTAGCAGCTAATGCTAAGACCGCGGCCTCCTACATTGGCAGCTAATGCTAAGACCGCGGCCTCCTACATTGGCAGCTAATGCTAAGACCGCGGCCTCCTACATTAGCAGCTAATGCTAAGACCGCGGCCTCCTACATTGGCAGCTAATGCTAAGACCGCGGCCTCCTACATTAGCAGCTAATGCTAAGACCGCGGTCTCCTACATTGGCAGCTAATGCTAAGACCGCGGCCTCCTACATTAGCAGCTAATGCTAAGACCGCGGTCTCCTACATTGGCAGCTAATGCTAAGACCGCAGCCTCCTACATTAGCAGCTAATGCTAAGACCGCGGTCTCCTACATTGGCAGCTAATGCTAAGACCGCAGCCTCCTACATTAGCAGCTAATGCTAAGACCGCGGCCTCCTACATTAGCAGCTAATGCTAAGACCGCGGTCTCCTACATTGGCAGCTAATGCTAAGACCGCGGCCTCCTACATTAGCAGCTAATGCTAAGACCGCGGTCTCCTACATTGGCAGCTAATGCTAAGACCGCAGCCTCCTACATTAGCAGCTAATGCTAAGACCGTGGTCTCCTACATTGGCAGCTAATGCTAGACCGCCGTCTCCTACATTAGCAGCTAATGCTAAGGCCGCTGTCACCTACATTAGCATCTAATGCTAAGACTGCGGCCTTCTACATTTGCAGCTAAAGCTAAGACCGCTGCCTCCTGCATTGGCAGCTAATGCTAAGAAAGCTGTCTCCTACATAAGCAGCTAATGCTAAGACCATGTGTGTGCCGTCACCAAACAAATTACGTTTTGAAAATAACAGGAAGTGATGTCACACTGTCCTGTGAAATAAATTGGATAAATTTATATTTCAGAATTGCGTATAGATCTGTCAGATCACAGTAATCTGATTACTCTATCTGATGATCATGTGAACAGGTTCAGTGTTTACCAGACAGTAGATGTGAGATCAGTCAGAAACTGTTCTTTGAACTGTCTTTTATTTCTCTGATTGATAACTATTATACGTTTAATATTGATCACCTCGTCTCTCTTCTTCTTTCTTCCCTAGTTATCATCTTTGTTGTTGGACTCGATCACTAAAGGATGTTCTAACATTAAAACTAGAATCTTAGAGAGCGCCAATCAGCTCCCTTTGCTCAGTCCAGTGTCTGGGCGGGTTTCAGATAATCCACCCTCCTCTGATTTGCTTATGGGAAGTTGATAGGGCAGGCATGGAGATGTGGAAACTCCGCCTACCTTCTGATGTCATGACTTAGCAGCTGGACTGAAGCCAACATGACGTCACCATTGCAAAGACGCTGCAAGCTCAGTGAAGACTGAAACTGTCGGTCGCATCTGGGATCCAGAAACAAAAAGAAGCGGAAGTTGGTTTTAGAGATCAAACAGGAAGTTGGAGTGAAACCATCAAGAAAGAATTCAAAGCTTTTTCGTGAATGTTTCTGCATCAGATTCAGAACGTCTGGTTTCAGTGGTTCTGATCTGTTAAAAACTAGTTCTGATCGGTTCTAGGTTAGTTTATTTTGACATTTAACACACACAGCGTGAACCTGGAAAACCAAAAGCACTAAAAGATCAATCAGTCAGAAGGCAGGCCGAAAGGCGGGGTTGCCATGCAGATTAGGGGGCGGAGTCAAGAGGCAAGGCGAAGGGCGGGGTTGCCATGCGGATTAGGGGGCGGAGTCAAAAGGCAGGCCGAAGGGCAGGGTTGCCATGCGGATTAGGGGGTGGAGTCAAGAGGCAAGGCGAAGGGCAGGGTTGCCATGCAGATTAGGGGGCGGAGTCAAGAGGCAAGGCGAAGGGCAGGGTTGCCATGCAGATTAGGGGGCGGAGTCAAAAGATAGGCCGAAGGGCGCTGTTGCCATGCAGATTAGGGGGCGGAGTCAAAAGGCAGGCCGAAGGGTGGGTTGCCATGCAGATTAGGGGGCAGAGTCAAAAGGTAGGCCGAAGGGCGGGATTGCCATGCAGATTAGGGGGTGGGGTCAAAAGGTAGGCCGAAGGGCGGGATTGCCATGCAGATTAAGGGGCGGAGTCAAGAGGCAAGGCGAAGGGCAGGGTTGCCATGCAGATTAGGGGGCGGAGTCAAAAGGCAGGCCGAAGGGTGGGTTGCCATGCAGATTAGGGGGCAGAGTCAAAAGGTAGGCCGAAGGGCGGGATTGCCATGCAGATTAGGGGGCAGAGTCAAAAGGTAGGCCGAAGGGCGGGATTGCCATGCAGATTAGGGGGTGGGGTCAAAAGGCCTGCTGAAGGGTGACTTGCCTTGCAGATTAGGGGGCGGAGTCAAAAGGCAGGCCAGAGGACGGGGTTTGAGTGCAGGGGTTCCATCTCAGCGGTGTATCTGCTCCCTTCATATTCATACGTAAATCATTACGTCCATTTAAACCTGACCAGTTTCCAGTGAAAATCCTTCTTCTGATCTGGCAGATTTTTTATTTTAATGCGATGGAGACAAACACGAATCGTTTCAGCCAGCCTCCTCGTTTCGCTGATCCTGGTGCTGACACTGATCCTGGTTCTGATTTAGAAATGCGGGATCCTGGAGGTGACCAGGTGGCTGGTGCAGCAACACTACCAAAAACAGGGATGTCCCTCAGGAGACGGGGGTTGAACATGACAACTACTGAACTTTGTTTCAATGAAACTTGCAGGTGATTGCTGGACCAGTTTGGACTGGAAATACTTCCATGATGTCAACCAGTGAAGAGCTGCTTTGTTGTCAGTGTAGATGAGCGGTCATGTTTGTTCTTGTGCAATCAACTGTTAATAAAACTAAGTGGACGGGGCTCAAGTGACATGGTGTCGTTCCTGTTCAACAGCGGGCAACTGCAGTGAGCAATTGCCTGCGTAACATGTAGTTATCAGATGGTGGTGTTCAAAGGTCCGCTCAAAGCATTGATTCATCTGCATGGCAACTGTTATAATCATGGTGATCCTGTGACCCCCCTTCACACTTCGAGCCAGCCTTCGACAAATGCCACCATATCGTTCCACCTCCACTTCTTTCAAACCCTTCTGGTCACCTCCTCCGACTGAATACTTTCGGTCTTCACCATCAGGTGCACAGTGTCCGGCCAGTCAGCCAGTCGGACGCCATTTCTGGAGGTGGACGGGGTTTCTACACGCCGGTTACGTGTGGAGGTGGACGGCGTTTCTACGCGCCGGTTACGTGTGGAGGTGGACGGCGTTTCTACGCGCCGGTTACGTGTGGAGGTGGACGGCGTTTCTACGCGCCGGTTACGTGTGGAGGTGGACGGCGTTTCTACGCGCCGGTTACGTGTGGAGGTGGACGGCGTTTCTACGCGCCGGTTACGTGTGGAGGTGGACGGCGTTTCTACGCGCCGGTTACGTGTGGAGGTGGACGGCGTTTCTACGCGCCGGTTACGTGTGGAGGTGGACGGCGTTTCTACGCGCCGGTTACGTGTGGAGGTGGACGGCGTTTCTACGCGCCGGTTACGTGTGGAGGTGGACGGCGTTTCTACGCGCCGGTTACGTGTGGAGGTGGACGGCGTTTCTACGCGCCGGTTACGTGTGGAGGTGGACGGCGTTTTTACGCGCCGGTTACGTGTGGAGGTGGACGGCGTTTCTACGCGCCGGTTACGTGTGGAGGTGGACGGCGTTTCTACGCGCCGGTTACGTGTGGAGGTGGACGGCGTTTCTACGCGCCGGTTACGTGTGGAGGTGGACGGCGTTTCTACGCGCCGGTTACGTGTGGAGGTGGACGGCGTTTCTACGCGCCGGTTACGTGTGGAGGTGGACGGCGTTTCTACGCGCCGGTTACGTGTGGAGGTGGACGGCGTTTTTACGCGCCGGTTACATGTGGAGGTGGACGCCGTTTGCTAATAAAACTCTGCGCCAGGCAACATAACGCCGTTTACCAACCACGGCTTTTCAGACAGTAGAAGAACTCTAAACACCAAGCCAACGACACAAAGCACCGCAGGAAGTGCTGGGGGCAGGATTGTCATTTTGTGCTGCGACTTTGTTAAACCAACGAAGAACAAAGCGATGGCGGTCAGTCAGTGATGACAGGGTCAAGCCTCGTATTGCCAAAGTTTGTCAATATTTCGTGTCAGAACAGGAAAAATGTGTAGCCTACCATGCATCCTTGGGGACACAACAGTCAAATACGAGCATTTGAAACGAAAACAGCCCGGAGTTCACAGTTTCCAGCATTCTGGATTGGAGAATTAGCATTACCGAGTAGTGATGTGTTGTTGTTTACCTTACAAATCACGCCTTTTCAAGATGTAAATAATAATTTCTATGCAATTCCACTGAAATTAGCACGTTAAAATGTTTTATTTTCTTTTTGAGGCAAATTGTGTGTAGCTTGCATATTACACTGACAAGTTTCAGTGTTTCAAAATCCATTAGTAGTAAGCTGTTAAATGGTTCAGGAGTCGTTCTTGTAACTTACTAAAGGACATTATGTTGTGACTGACTGGGAATCAGGGGGACATTCATATGATGCAGATGAAGAGAGTGGGGTAAAACATACTGGAACCAGTAAAAAGAGCTACATCAACTGGAAGCACAGATGGTGGGCGTGACAGAAATAATCATGACTGATTAAAAAAAAAAAAATCATTCACAGATTAGTCGAATATGGATAATTGTTAGTTGCAGCCCTAATGCGCTGGTTAAACCGTGCTAGAGCTCGACACATCTTCCTACAGGTGGGATCAAGCTAAAGGCACGCCTTCCATCCATCTTCATGCCGCTTATCCGAGATCAGGTTGCGGGGGCAGCAGCCTAAGCAGGGAAGCCCATCCTTCCCTCACTCGTGAACAAGACCCCGAGATATTTAAACTCCTCCACTTGACCAGAATCGCCTCGAAGCCGTCCGGAAGTCTTTCTCCATGGCCTCGCCGAACTCCTCCCATGCCCAAGTTTTTGCCTCGGCAACAGCCGAAGCCGCTTAGCCTGTCGGTACCCATCAGCTGCCTCCAGAGTCCCACAGGCCAAGAAGGCCCGATAGGACTCCTTCTTCAGCTTGACAGCATCCCTCACTGCTGGTGTCCACCAACGAGTCCTGGGATTACCGCCACGACAGGCACCAACGACCTTACAGCCACAGCTCCGGCTGGCCGCCTCAGCAATAGAGACACGGAACACAGCCCATTCGGACTCAATGTCCCCCGCCTCACTCGGGACATGGTTGAAGCTCTGCTGAAGGTGGGAGTTGAAGCTCGCTCTGACGGGGGACTCAGCCAGACGTTCCCAGCAGACCCTCACAACACGTTTGGGCCTGCCAGATCTGACCGGCTTCCTCCCCCACCATCTGAGCCAACTCACCACCAGGTGGTGATCAGTTGAAGCTCCGCCCCCCTCTTCACCCGAGTGTCCAAGGCATGTGGCCGCAGGTCCGACGATACGACTACAAAATCCATCATCGAACTGCGGCCCAGGGAGTCCTGATGCCAGGAGTACATACCTATTATACCTATATTAACGCCCAAAAGGCACACGAGAGCAACTGCACAGCAACACCACACAGCACACTAGGGGGATTCACCAAACACCACCCCTTTAGGGACCACTGCAACGACAAGCAGGTCATGCCCACACCTGACGCCAGAAAAGTGGAGCGCTGACCGCCTTAAATAACTCCTTCCGGACTTACAAAAAAAAAAACAAAAAAAAACAGTTCTTAAAAGTTATACGCTAAGATAAACAAATACAAAAATTTATAAAAATAAAAAATGGTGACTTATCCTGCCCCGGTCTGACAAGACCCTCCCGTGGGGCGGAAGGATTAAAGTCTGGATCCAGCGGTGTTGTGGCTCCTGCCACGAGAGACGTACTGGCAGGGCTGATCTGTGTGTTAAAAGTCTTGTGTAGATTCAGCTGTCGAAACAGACGGAGGAGCTCAGAGATGCACCGGCCAGGCACTTGCCTCCTAAAGGAGGCATCCAGCCTCCCCTCCTCATCGCAGGAGCGCAGCTCCCCTACTCAACTGTCTTCGCTGCCAGCAGCACTATATGCTGCGAAGAGCAGCCACCAGAGTGCCGCCACGTACACAGCAGCTGAGCTCAGACAATTGCTGGTCACATGCCGCCAGACAGCCACACCGTCGTCCAGCCTCTCGCCGCTCATCCCTGTCTCCTATCTCTTTCTGCCACACCCACATTATTGTTTGTTTTGTTTTTTTGTTTTCTTTTATGACCATGATGTTAACCCCGTTTTCTGATGCATCAACTCAATAAGTCTGGTAACAGGCTTCAGCAGTCTCCCAGCCCTGGACCTAACCTGGCTCCTGACCTCCATGGTGTCCCTCGACGTCACACCATCGTGTGCAACGGTCCCTGAAGAGACTGAGTCCCCCACACCTACAGAACTGATTTCCATCATCAGCAACATCTGTGCTGCTAGCAAGATTGAATTCGCCCACATCCGGTGTGCCAGCCATGAAGGTTGGAGGATTGGATTGAGATGAAACACCAGACCCATGACCAAGATGTGACACGAATGGAACGATATCAGAAGCTTGTGCAGAGTCGGATCCATGCATTCCTTCAGCATCTCCCCTGTTCAGCTGTCCAGCAATCTCCAAGTTGCCATCACTGGATGACACAGATGGCAGTCCCGATACCCAAGCCAAGGTCCTGTATTCTACCGAATCCACAGAAACACCCACCTTGTCAGCGTCACTCTCCAGAGAACTGGTACTGGAGAATTTGTCCCGTCCATCCTCAGAGGTAGGGACACAAAAGGGAAGGTAGTTCACCAGCATAATGAGGTTACGATAGACCACCTTCTCCTGACCATTGGCGGCATTCTGAATCCTGAAAGTATGGCTTCCTTCGTTCATCTCCAGCACCACATAGATGACATTTTCCCAGCAGCCAGCGAGCTTTTTCCTCCCATGCTCTCCCTCATTGGGCAGCAACACCTGGTCTCCCACTTCCACCTTTCTGTTATAGAGATCAGTGTGACGCTGCAACTGCCTGGACGCCACAGTTTGGGCAATGTCGATGGCCTCCTTCAATGTCTTTCTCAATGACTAAACTTACTGATTGTAGTTTGTGACATCAGGGATGTCAAGAACAGATCCAAAGACGAGATCAATGGGCAACCTTGGCACTCGTCCAAACATGAGTAGAAACGGTGCATAGCCAGTCGTTTCATGAACCGTACAGTTATAAGTGAAGGTGAGTGACTGCAAAGCTGCAGCCCATCTGTGCTTAGCCGTAGGTGGCAAGGCACGAATCATATTTCCAAGTGTTCTCTTCATCCATTCACAGGATCCATTGCCCATCGGATGATAGGGTGTCTTGTGGGACTTTTGGACCCCAGCCACAGCCAACAACTCACAGATCAAAGCGCTCTCAAAATGTGCCCCTTTGTCTGAGTGCAATCGTCTGGGGAACCCATAGATGCTGAAGTAATGATGCCAGAGCAGATGTGCAGCTGCCTTTGCTGATTGGTTATGACACCAAAAAGTTGTGAGCCATCTTCGTAAAGTGTTCGGTGACCACAAGGACATTGAATGACTTATTAGCTAAACAACCAGTGGTTCAAAAGTCAATGCACACCAGCTCAAGAGGCTCCGATGTTCAGATATTCTCCAGATGCACTCTGGCAGTACAAACTGCAGTAGCTTCTGCCAGAAGATCTACATAAGCCACCCTGGTCAAATGATAGGATGTACTGCGCTCCACAAATGGCTCTCGGCTCATCAGCCACTACGTTTTTGGGTCCTGGTAGATATCAAAGTGAAAGGGTGCCAATTTTGCAATCTGTCTCTGTTCAGAGGCATCAAGGCGAGCCTTGGACAGTACGTACATCAGGGATTATTGTCCGTCCAGACAGTAAACCGATGGGCCCTCAACCAGTGATGGAACTTGTCGCACACAGCCCATTTTAATGCAAAGAATTCCAACCTGTGTGCTGGGTACTTGGACTGCGCATAGCTAAGGGACTTACTCGCAAACGCAATCGGTCTACCAGTCGACCTGTTTTCAGGAACTTGTGACAGAACCGCACCCAATCCATTAATGGAAGCATCCACTGATAGCAGAAAGGGTTTACTAAAGTCTGGGTGGGCCAAAAAACATGGTCCAACAAAGCCTGCTTCAGCCGACAAAAAGCCTCTTTACACTCATCTGTCAAATCACAAGCTGTAAGCTTCCCCTGCCCCTGGCGACGCTTCTTTGCTGATCCAAGGGGGGCCCTTTCTGCCTAATATGAGCCCAAATAGTGGTTTCGCTATTGAAGAACAATGAACTGTTGGTAAAATACTACCATGCCCAAAAATGAACGTGTCTTCCGTTTTAAGGGCACATTTGTATTGTTTTCCATAAGGTCAGACTCTGTCAAGGATGTAATGACAGCAACTTTTTCTGGGTCAGAACTGATTCCATCTGCAGTCACAATATGTCCCAAGAACTTGACTGACTTCCGAAAGAAAAATAACATTTCACTGGGACCAGCTTCAGATTATGAGCTTGAAGTCGCTGAAAGACAAACTCCAGGCTTTCTAACGCTAAAGCCTCTGTGGGGGCAAACACCAAAACGTCATCCAAGTAACAGAGCATCCTAAGGAAATTCTGGTCTCCAAATACACTCAGCATCATCCTCATAAATGTCCCTGGACTATTGCACAGCCCTTGTGGCATCCGATTATACTTGTGAAGTCCAAATGGTGACGTGAAAGCTGTATACGTTCTATCCTCCTTGTGCATGTCTATGTTATAGAACCCCGAGGTGAGATCCATTGTGGGGAAAAAAGCATTCCCACCCAACGTGGCTAGAACGTCAGATGGATGTGGGAGTGGGTGAGCATCTTTCACAGTTTGTGCATTAAGCCAGCAGAAATCAATACATGAAATCCTTACACCTGCTCGGTGCCTCTCACCATGAGCAACTCCAGAGTGGAAGAAAGTCCAGCCTCTCTCGAGGGTTCTGGTTCCAGAGCCCAACTATATCTAGCCGGAACCGCTCAACCTCGCGCACAAGCTCAGGCTCCTTCCCCACCAGAGAGGTGACGTTCCACGTCCCTAGAGCCAGCTTCTGCAGCCGGGGATCGGACCACCAGGGTCCCCGCCCCTTGCTGCCGCCCAGCTCACATTGCACCCGACCCCTACGGCTCCTCCCGCAGATGGTGAGCCCACGGGAGGTGGGGTCCATGTAACCTTTTCGGGCTGAGCCCGACTGGGCCCCATTGGCAAAGGCCCGGCCACCAGACGCTCGCTCTCGTGTCCCACCCCTGGGCCTGGCTCCAGGGGGGGGTTCTGGTAACCCACGTCCAGGCAAGGGACAGTCAACTCACAGTCGTAGTCATCATAGGGGTCTATGAGCCGCACTTAGTCTGGCCCTCCCCTAGACACTTGTTTGCCATGGGTGACCTTACCAGGGGCATAAAGCCCCCGACAACATAGCTGCTAGGATCTTCAGGACACACAAACCCCTCCACCACGATAAGGTGACGGCTCAGGGAGGGGTCCTCAAAATGATTAAAAAGAACTGAAAACAATTAAAGAAATCAGGTCATAATAAGCTTAGATTGAGTTACTCAAAAAATCAAGCTAAGCAACACAAAAGCTATTGCATCACAGTAAACCAGAGATGATCTGAATTGTTTTATTTTGCACAGAATACAAAGTGCTGGTCAGGCACGGTGAACATGCAGTCGGGGTACGTGACGCTGGTAGGAAACTGAAGATACACTGAAGATAGACTTCAGTTTGTTCATGTAAATGACAAGTCCTCCTCCCAAACTACAGTAAGGCATGGAGTTCCTCAAGGTTCTGTACTTGGACCAATACTCTTCACGCTATATATGCTCCCTTTAGGCAAAATTATTAGACAGCATGGAATAAACTTTCATTGTTATGCAGATGATACTCAGATATACTTATCCTTTAAACCAGATGAAACAAATCAGCCCAATAGGCTACAAAATTGTCTCATAGACATAAAGACTTGGATGTCTAGAAATTTTCTCCTCTTAAACTCAGATAAGACTGAAGTAATTCTCGTTGGATCTGAAAAACTCAGAGCTAAATTTTCCGGTTTTGTAATGAACCTGGATGGCATTACTTTAGCTTCCAGTGCTACAGTGAGAAACCTTGGAGTAATATTTGACCCTGACCTGTCCTTTGGCCCACATATTAAGCAGGTTACTAAAACAGCCTTCTTTCATTTACGTAATATAGCCAAAATTAGGGACATTCTGTCTCAGAGTGATGCAGAAAAACTGGTTCACGCTTTTGTTACTTCGAGACTAGATTACTGTAACTCTCTATTACTGGGCTGTCCTAAATATGCCCTGAAAAGCCTTCAGCTGATCCAGAATTCTGCAGCCAGAGTCCTGACCAGAACCAGCAGGAGAGATCATATTTCTCCAGTTTTAGCCTCTCTTCATTGGCTGCCTGTTGAATCTAGAATAGAATTTAAAATCCTTCTCCTTACATATAAAGCCCTCCACAACCAGGCACCACTATATATCAAAGACCTCATAGTTCCTTATATACCAAGCAGAGTACTTCGTTCGCAGACTGCAGGCTTACTTGTGGTTCCTAGAGTCTCAAAGAGCCGAGCAGGAGGCAGAGCCTTTGGTTATCAGGCCCCTCTCTTATGGAATAAGCTCCCAGTTAGTGTTAGGGAAGCAGACACCCTCCCCACCTTTAAGACTAGGCTGAAGACTTATCTTTTTGATAAGTCCTATAGCTAGGGATGGTTAGGATCCCTTAGTTATGCTGCTATAGGTTTAGACTGCTGAGGGACATTTCCTGATACACTGAGCTTCTTTCTTTTTCTCTTTATCTCTCTCTTTTACCCCCCATAACAGTGTAGCATCATTAACATGTATGTCTCCTGTCTCAGCAGGTCTCCCTGGCCGGGAGTAGCAGTTCCTGTTGTCTGTTGTCTTTCTGTCCTCTTCCCCCCACACAGCAGAGGCAGATGGCTGCCTGTCCTGAGCCGGGTTCTGCCGGAGGTTTCCTTCCTGTTAAAAGGGAGTTTTTTCCTTCCCACTGTCGCCAGTGTGCTTGCTCAGGATGGGAGATTGAGTTGGACTCAACTCAGTCTGTTGGTTTCCTTATATAGGCTGTTATGAATTGGCCTTCATTATGTTTTCCTCTCTGTCTGTAAAGCGTCTTGAGATGGCATTGCTGTGATTTGATGCTATATAAATAAAGTTGAATTGAATTGAATTCAATTGAAAAACGAACATGCAGTCGGGTTACAGGACACTGGTAGGAAATGTGTGCTATGTGTCACATAGCACTTTAGTTTTCTGATGTTTTGTCACAATTTATGATGGTTTGTTCAGTGATTTGTGATCCTGGGTTTATTATCAGTGTGTGCCCAAACAGATACTGACTATTTGGAATCACATTGTTTTCTTCAGGCCATCGCTGCATCCCGGTTCAGGTTCTGCACACCTCCAAATGCGGATTGGTCGGCTGCATACGTCATAGAGGCGCTGGGTTCTGTCCCAGTTCAAAGGCTCCTTCCAGTCCTCCCAGTCCTCCCAGTCTGCCCTTCGTTTGGCTCCAGATCAGCTTAAAACGAAGGCTACCAGAGATGTATCCTACCCTCTCCTATCCCAGAATTCATTGCTCTCCTGATAGAACAGAGTGAGCAGCAGAGCGCCGGTGTAGGTACCACACCAGCCAGACCGTTTATTTATTTATTTTTATGTATAAACACACATATTTGTGTCCAATAACCGCAAATGGATTTCATTCCAGTCGTCCTCAGATGTCTTCGTCTCCTTTCATTAAAGAAAAGACTGAATTTATTCCAGTCACTCAGATAACTGGAGACTGGAATAAGGAACAATAATTAAACGGGCTAAATTATAATCCAGTCATATAAGACGCTGTCATTTAATGAGTTAAAGAAACAAACAAATTGGTCCTGGACAAATGAGAGCATTTTTCTAATGAACAGTGGGACAAAATACCTGTCAACAGGTGGAGAAGTCTGACTGGGAGGAACAGAAAACACCTGACTGGACTGGAAACATCACAGGATTCTTCTACTAAATATTAGTTTATGACTGATGGAACATTTATTATTTTATCATATTTGTTTGCTTTTTAAAAAAATCTTTCTGTTGAACCAGAATTACAAACAAATTTGTCATGATTTTCATCAAACTTTTATTTATTATGACTTCAGTCAGTTTCATGTTATGGCTGGCACGGAGGTTTCCAGTTCCCACTCCTTAGGTTCAGTTGCATCTTGCCAACTAGTGTTCTGTGCTGGTGCTCCATATAGAAGTAAGTTACTGGCAGGTGATTTCTTTGCGTTTCCCTCCGACATGCAGGATCTGGTTCCTTTAGTGTTGAATCCATTTTAACTTCAGCTGTTTTCTGCACCATTCCCCTTTCTAGGTAAGAATTCATGGCATTTGATGTTCAAGAAGTCCTGGAAATGCTTTTCTTGTCTGAGGCTTCCAAGACATCAAGTTTAGCTGCAGACTCCGCTATTAGAGCTTCCATTTCCTGTTGCTCCTTTTTATTCTATTCTATTCTATTCTATTCTATTCTATTCTATTCTATTCTATTCTACAGTCATTTAGACGCTTTTATCCAAAGCGACTTACATATGAGTGATAACAACACAAGCAGGAACTCAAACAGTAGAGGACATGGTAGGAAGGTGCTGGTGGACTGTCCAGTTGGACGCAGGTCCTTGCATGGAGCTACAGGTTGGTTTTTTATTTTATTTTTTTTGTTTACACCCTTCTCACCCCATAATACCACCGATGTTACAATACAAAGAATTAATATCATAAAGTTTGTTGCAAAGAACTGGGCTAAGTTCTCCAACTTTCCAACAAATACAGCTAAAGTGTTGAAGTTCTCCTTGAAGAGCTGAGTCTTCAGCTGGGTCTTAAAAGTAGACAGGGACTCTGCAGAGCGGACAGAGTTTGGGAGATCATTCCACCATCGTGGAACAACAGAGGAAAAGAGTCTGGCTGGTGATTTAGCCCCACGTAGTCATGGTAACGCTAGGCGTCTTCCACTGGTAGAGCGTAGCTGTGGAGAGGGAGTGTAGGTCTGGATTAGGGAGTGAAGGTAGACCGGAGATGTCTGACTTATTGTTTTGTAAACCAGAAGCAGAGCTCTGAATCTGATGCTCTGCAACTGGAAACCAGTGAAGAGCGATTAGCAGCGGAGTGACATGAACCAGTTTGGGTTGGTTGAAGACCAGACGTGCTGCTGGTTCTGGATCATCTGCAGAGGTTTAACCAGCATGCAGGCAGACCTGCCAGTAGGGAACTGCAGTAATCCATGTGTGAAAGACCAGAACCTGAACCAGAAGCTGAGTCGTGTGTTCTGTCAGGAGCATATCGGCAGGTACGGGCAACCGAGGCAACATGGACCTTAAAGGTCAGCTGGTCGTCCACCATGACACCCAGATTCCAGGCAGCAGACGTAGGAACAAGTGTGATAGAGTGGAGCTTCACACATATCTGTGGCGGTAAGGAAGGATTGGCTGGACAGACAATGAGCTCTGTCTTGGACAGATGGAGCTGAAGGTGGCGATCCTTCATCCATGCAGAGATATCAGCAAGTCAAGCTGATATTCTCAGTGAAACGTTGTGTCGTCTGGTGGAAAGGAGAGGAAAAGCTGAGTGTCATCTGCATAGCAGTGGTAGGAGAAGCCATGAGAGCTTCTAACTGCACCGAGTGAGGAGGTGTATGGTGGAAAGAGAAGAGGGCCGAGCACCGATCCCTGAGGCTCCCCTGTTTTCATGTGATCTGGACACTTCTCCTCACCAGGATACTCTGAAGGATCTTCCTGAGAGGTAGGATGTGGACCACGAGAGGACAGATCCAGAGATGCCGAGCTCAGAGAGTGGAGAGGAGAACCTGATGGTTGGCTGGGTCACAAGCAGCAGACAGGTCCAGCAGGACCAGGACTGACCGGTGGATCTGGTCCAGCAGGACCAGGACTGACCGGTGGATCTGGTCCAGCAGGACCAGATCCACCGGTCGGTCATCCGGGAGGAGATCAGAGTAGAGCCGCTGCTCCTCCGCATCGAGAGGAACCAGTTGAGGTGGCTCGGGCATCTGGTCAGGATGCCTCCTGGACCTCCCTGGTGAGGTGTTCCAGGCACGTCCCTCTGGGAGGAGACCCCGGGGAAGACCCAGGACACGCTGGAGGGATTATATCTCTCGGCTGGCCTGGGAACACCTCGGGATCCCCCCCGCAGAGTTGGCAAATGTGGCTGGGGAGAGGGAAGTCTGGGCTTCCCTGCTTAGGCTGCTGCCCCCGCGACCCGACCCCGGATAAGCGGCACGAAGACGAGACAGTCCTAAGCCTCCATGGACAGTTCCATTAACTTACTGAGCTGGAATGCTAAAGGTCTTAAGCATCCAATTAAGAGGAAAAGGGTCCTTTCACACCTTAAACAACTTCGAACAGAGATAGCCTTCCTGTAAGAAACTCATCTTTGCTGTTCAGATAGTGAGCGTCTATTAGCCGGCTGGAGGGGACAGCACTACCACTCTTCTTTTCAGGCCAAGGCCAGGGGAGTCTCGATTCTTATCAGTCCCCATATCTCTTCTGAACCTCATTTTGTGACCCCTGATAAATATGGCAGACATGTTATTGTTGCCGGGAGATTATTTAATACGCTGGTTGTGTTGGTGAACATATACGCCCCCAATTCGGATGACGCAGACTTTTTCAAACTGTTTTCATTATTGCCTGACCTCAACGTTTATAGCCCCATACTTGGTGGGGATTTTAACTGTTGCCTTAACCCGGCCCTGGACCGTTCCTCTAAGAACACCAGCCCATTAAACAGGGCAGCTTCTCTTATTCAAGCCTTCCTATCAGATTATGGTGTCTGCGATATGTGGCGCACTTTACATCCAATTGACAGGCATTATTCATCCTGTTGCACATACATCACACTTACTTCAGAATTGACGATTTTTAAATAGATAACCACTTTATACCATTTGTCCAGTCCTGTGCCTACCAGAGCATCACTATCTCTGATCACACCCCCATTACGCTGTGCTTATCCCTCCCTGGCATTCCACAGAGTAGCAGACAGTGGAGATTCAATCCAACCCTACTGTCTGATAAAACTTCGTAGTATTCATGGAGAGAGAGATATCATTCTTCGTTACCACAAACACTTCCCCTGAGATGTCCAATCTGGTTGTTTGTGATGCCCTTAAAGCCTACTCGCGGGGTCAGGTTATTTCATACACTTTGCAGCTGAGATGATAGTCTGTTCAAGAACGCTTAAACACAACTAATCAAATTTGGAATATTAACAAACAATATGCCCAAACTCAGAATCCTGATCTCTATACTAGGGCTGGGCAATATATCTAATATACTCGAGATATCGTGGCACACTTTTCTGGGGTGTGGTCTGTAGGGGGTCAAGGAGGTTTCGCCACACTTAACCACTTAAAGTGGTTAAAGTGGTTAAGTGTGGCAGTATGAGATGAGTGGTTGCGTTGCCAGCCAATCAGCAGATGGGGGCGACATTTCTAAGCAGGCGAGTCGGATACTGACAGCAAGCGCTCACCTGGTTGACTGATTGCGCAACTTCTGGTCATCAGATTGAGTTGACCTGACACCTGCACCGCTGCGGGTGATGGATAGGCGCCCCTGGTGGTGGTGTCCTTTTTGTGTGTTGTGTTTCTTTGGATTTAATTTGTGGGTTTAACTTCAAGTGTGGTGTGTCTTTTTTTTTTAGTAGAATACACTTAATTTATTTGTGTGAATTGAATAAATTTTATTTTTGGAACTATTCTCTGCCTCCTGCATATGAACCTGGGTGTCTGGAGTGGGTTGTAACCACCCAGATACCTTTCCCTGGGTGACTACCCCAAGGTGGCGTTGTCTGGTGTTTGTCTAAAGACATGGGGGGGTCTTTAGTGGCAGGAGATGAAAGATGCTGACCATGATCCTGAAATATGGCTTGAATTTAGTCAAACCTTGCTTCTACTGAGCTAAAAGAAGCTTTGTAGTCAGTAGCCTGTGCTTCGCTGTGTTCTTGAAGTAGGTCAGAAATGGCTTCCATTGTGAACCCAACCAGAACGTCTTTCTTGGTGGTTTTCGTACCTTTAGTGATCATTTTGATGTTGGTGCAAGGAATGATTAAATTGGTCTCTTTCTGTCACACTTTAATGATGGATTCAAATGAGAAAAGAGTTTAAGGGATAAAAAAGTAAAGGACTTGTGTTCTTAAGTGAAATAGGTTGTATACCTAAAGCTGATTTTACTCTTAAGTTTGAACTGCTTTATTTGGTCATGTGAAGTGTTGTGAATGGCATATTTTTGTCATTTCTTTTTCTTCTAAGACTCCGACCCCCCTAATCACCTTTTAGAGATGATGAACGGTGAAGAAGAAATGTCTACTCTCCTGTTCGTCTGTTTCATAGAAATCTGCCACAATGCAAAGACGCTGTCACACCTTCAGAGCATGCTGAGTGCAGCATCATGGCGGCTTCTGAGGTCTCTAAGCTGATCCAGCCTAAGGAGGCTGAAACGTCACTCTGATGTCCATCAGATGGTAAATATTACCTTCAGCAACACATTACGCAACCAATCAGAACCCAGGCTTTAATGACTAGGCAGTAATCAGCTGATATGAATAAACATGTAAACAAAGACAATATAAATAAAAAAACGTCATATTTCATTTCATTCTGTACATAAAAACAGATGATGCAAAAACATTTCCAATAAAAACAATCAGCTAAAAAAACGGAAGATGTCAACAAACATACGGTTGTCATGGCGTTCCCCGAGTCAGTTGGGTCATCCTGTCCTTCGTTAACACCACCATGATGTCATCACTACCACCGTGAGGTCATCACCAGAAACATTCCACTTCCTGTCTCTGTCTCGCAGCAGTGTTTGAGGCTCCATCGCCCCTCTGACCTGATTTTTAACTCACTGAGTTTACAAAGTTCAGCGTCGTCTCTGAACGCACCGATCAGATCAATAAATACAGAATAAATATCAATAAATAAAAGCTGATAAATAAACCTTTCTGCTCAGAAATAATATGACAACGTGAAACGATTTGATGGTGATGGATCCCGGACTCTCCGCAGTCCTCCGGTCCGGATCCGGGACTCTCCGCAGTCCTCCGGTCCGGATCCGGGACTCTCCGCAGTCCTCCGGCCCGGATCCCGGACTCTCCGCAGTCCTCCGGTCCGGATCCGGGACTCTCCGCAGTCCTCCGGTCCGGATCCGGGACTCTCCGCAGTCCTCCGGTCCGGATCCGGGACTCTCCGCAGTCCTCCGGTCCGGATCCGGGACTCTCCGCAGTCCTCCGGTCCGGATCCGGGACTCTCCGCAGTCCTCCGGTCCGGATCCGGGACTCTCCGCAGTCCTCCGGTCCGGATCCCGGACTCTCCGCAGTCCTCCGGTCCGGATCCGGGACTCTCCGCAGTCCTCCGGCCCGGATCCCGGACTCTCCGCAGTCCTCCGGCCCGGATCCGGGACTCTCCGCAGTCCTCCGGCCCGGATCCGGGACTCTCCGCAGTCCTCCGGTCCGGATCCGGGACTCTCCGCAGTCCTCCGGCCCGGATCCCGGACTCTCCGCAGTCCTCCGGTCCGGATCCCGGACTCTCCGCAGTCCTCCGGTCCGGATCCCGGACTCTCCGCAGTCCTCCGGTCCGGATCCGGGACTCTCCGCAGTCCTCCGGTCCGGATCCCGGACTCTCCGCAGTCCTCCGGTCCGGATCCCGGACTCTCCGCAGTCCTCCGGTCCGGATCCGGGACTCTCCGCAGTCCTCCGGCCCGGATCCCGGACTCTCCGCAGTCCTCCGGCCCGGATCCGGGACTCTCCGCAGTCCTCCGGTCCGGATCCGGGACTCTCCGCAGTCCTCCGGCCCGGATCCCGGACTCTCCGCAGTCCTCCGGTCCGGATCCCGGACTCTCCGCAGTCCTCCGGCCCGGATCCCGGACTCTCCGCAGTCCTCCGGTCCGGATCCCGGACTCTCCGCAGTCCTCCGGTCCGGATCCGGGACTCTCCGCAGTCCTCCGGTCCGGATCCCGGACTCTCCGCAGTCCTCCGGTCCGGATCCGGGACTCTCCGCAGTCCTCCGGCCCGGATCCCGGACTCTCCGCAGTCCTCCGGTCCGGATCCGGGACTCTCCGCAGTCCTCCGGCCCGGATCCCGGACTCTCCGCAGTCCTCCGGTCCGGATCCGGGACTCTCCGCAGTCCTCCGGTCCGGATCCGGGACTCTCCGCAGTCCTCCGGTCCGGATCCCGGACTCTCCGCAGTCCTCCGGTCCGGATCCGGGACTCTCCGCAGTCCTCCGGTCCGGATCCCGGACTCTCCGCAGTCCTCCGGTCCGGATCCGGGACTCTCCGCAGTCCTCCGGTCCGGATCCGGGACTCTCCGCAGTCCTCCGGCCCGGATCCCGGACTCTCCGCAGTCCTCCGGCCCGGATCCCGGACTCTCCACAGTCCTCTGGTCCGGATCCCGGACTCTCCACAGTCCTCCGTGCCGGATCCCGGTCTCTCCTCAGTCCTCCGGTCCAGATCCCGGTCTCTCCTCAGTCCTCCGGTCCAGATCCTGGTCTACAGCTGCAAACTCCTCTACAAAGACCAAGTGGCTTTTCCAGGACTGGCTGAGCTTGCAGGGGGCGGGGCTTAGCGTGCGGCTCCCGGCCTGTAGGTGGCGAGCGCCCTCAGGCTGCGGATCAGGTCGTGACAGAAAGAGCGCAGCTGGACCAGCGTCACATGTGCCGTCACCTGGACCTTGTACGTGTCGTGGAGATAAGAAGCCAGGTCCAGACCGGGGTTCTGATTCGAAGCATCTCCTCCAAGCTGAACTGCCTCCTTCATCTGAAACACACCGTGAGCCGTCAGCCAATCACAGCACAGATGGCCTGTTGAGAAGTCACTGCGGTACGTTACCTTGTCGATGTGGGTCAGCAGGTCTCTCAGGTCGGCTTGCAGGTCCTCCAGACCACTCAGGTTGGTGGACAGAACCTCCAGCAGTTTCTGGTACAGCCGGGCTCCCGCTGACATACGAGCCACACACGTGTCCTGCAGGGGGCGACACGCACACGCCTGATTATTTCATCATCACATTATTATCATCACATCTAGGGATGCACCCATACCAATATCCATACCGATACACATAACGATACCCATGACGATACCCATGACGATACCAATACCGATACCCATACTGATACCCATATTGATATCCATACCGACATCCATACAGATTTTATACCGATATCCATACCGATACCCATACCGATATCCATACCGATACTCATACCGATATCTATACCAATACCCATGACGATACCCATGACGATACTCATACCGATATCCATACCAATACCCATGACGATATCCATACCGATATCCATACCGATACACATATTGATATCCATACCGATATCCATACAGATATTCATACCGATATCCATACCGATACCCATACTGATACACATACCAATACCTATAACGATACCCATACCGATACCAATACCGATACCCATACCGATACCCATACCGATACCCATACCGATATCCATACCGATACCCATACCGATATCCATATTGATATCCATACCGATATCAATACCGATATTCATACCAATATCCATACCGATACCCATATTGATATCCATACCGATACCCATAACGATACCCATGACGATACCAATACCGATACCTATGCCGATACCCATACCGATATCCATACCGATACCCATACCGATACCCATACCGATATCCATACCGATACCCATTCCGATATCCATACCGATACCCATATTCATATCCATACCGATATCCATACCGATACCTATAACGATACCCATAACGATACTCATGACGATACCAATACCGATACCCATAACAATACCCATACTGATATCCATACAGATATTCATACCGATATCCATACCGATACCCATGACGGTACCAATACCGATACCCATAACAATACCCATACCGATATCCATACCGATACCCATAACAATACCCATACCGATATCCATACCGATACCCATGACGGTACCAATACCGATACCCATAACAATACCCATACCGATATCCATACCGATACCTATAACGATACTCATCACGATACCAATACCGATACCCATAACAACACCCATACCGATATCCATACAGATATTCATACCGATATCCATACCGATACCCATGACGGTACCAATACCGATACCGATATCCATACCGATACCCATAACGATACCCATACCGATATCCATACCGATATCCATACAGATGCCCATACCGATATCCATACCGATACCCATGACGGTACCAATACCGATACCCATAACAATACCCATACCGATATCCATACCGATATCCATACCGATATCCATACAGATATTCATACCGATATTCATACCGATATCCATACCGATACCCATGACGGTACCAATACCGATACCCATAACAATACCCATACCGATATCCATACCGATACCCATACCGATATCCATACCGATACCCATATTGATATCCATACCGATATCCATACCGATACCCATAACGATACCCATGACGATACCAATACCGATACCCATACCGATACCCATACCGATATCCATATTGATATCCATACCGATATCCATACCGATACCCATAACGATACCCATGACGATACCCATGACGATACCAATACCGATACCAATACCCATACCCATACCGATACCCATACCAATATCCATACCGATACCCATAACGATATCCATACCGATATTTATACCGATACCCATATTGATATCCATACCGATATCAATACCGATATTCATACCGATATCCATACCGACACCCATAACGATACTCATGACGATACCAATACCGATACCCATACCGATATCCATACCGATACCAGCATCGGTATCAGCTCCAGGCGTGTATACTCGTATCTGGTATTAATAAAAGTGTGCCGATACCAGACTAGCCAATCCAGCGCAGACCTGTTTGATGCTTCATGTTTTAAAATAAATGCCTTCAATGTTAAAATCTGACATTTTCTGTTCCACTAAAACAGTGATCCTCACTGTTAATTCCACAGGATGCCCAATATACTGAGAGGAGAGCTGCCCCCCCCCGAAAAAAAACCCCAAACTGTTCCCACGCTACGTATCCTGCTACGTTGCCAAATCAGTAACATTCAGCTTCTTAGCAAGGAATGGTTATCCTAAATGTTACACGGAGTAATGCCGTTCTTATGCAACAGTATCTGGTGAAAATACTGGTGAATGTGGGCGTTTCTTTTTCATTATATATACGGAGCTACCGACGGAGCGGCTCTGTGGTGGAGTTCACTGCAGCTGAAATCAGCCAGAACTGGCAACCCGGACAGGGTCAGTTAGGGCCGTTAGGACAGCAGAGTTTCTGCAAGCAGCCTGCAGCTCTTGTTTGTGGAGAGAACTGCAGCGTTGAGGATCATTATGACTTGTTTAGATGCATTTTCAGAAAGCCAGCGGCTGCTTCACGAGCCGCATGCGATGAGGAACACGGCACTAAGAGCTGGATCTTTGTTTCAGAACCACACATTTATAGTTGTATTTAGGTAAAATGTGTCGAATCAGAATAAAACTTGTTGAAACTGTTACATCTATAATGTTATTATATTTGTATTGGTGAGGTAACTTCAGAAAGGATGGCTCATTTATTACAAGCTCATGAAATCTTACACAGTTATAACAGCAGTAATAACCACAGTCATGTTCACATAAACAGGTCTGGTATCGGCAGATACCAGGACCAGGTTTTCCTTCCTGGTTCTGGTCCTGCTTCTAAAACCTGTACCGGATCTAACCCAAAGTAACCCGCCCAGACCCGGTCCAGACCCTGCGGACTGACCAGTGTGAAGTGCTGGGACGGCGGCTTGAGGACGGGGGCGGCTGGGATTCTCAGAGACGCCACCATCAGCTGGAGATTCGAGGTCGGACCGGCGCCATCCAGGCTGAATCCCTGCGGGCGCCAAGACTGCGTCAGGAACACGCAGAGAAGAAGACGGGAACCAATCAGAAGCGGGGTTACCTGGGTGGTGAGGGCGGCGGCGTGCGCTGTGGGGATGTCCTCCAGGATTTTCTCCACCAGGGTCTTGGCCTGCGTGGCGGCCTCGCTGAGCGCCGGCGACATGAGGGGAGCTGATTGGACCAGAGCTGCCAACAGGAAGCAGTCCAGCAGGGCAGACACTGCAGGACCAAACCAGTTAGGACCAGTACCGGCAGACTAGGACCAGACTGGGACCGGACTGGGACCAGTACCGGCAGACTGGGACCAGTGCCGGCAGACTAGGACCGGACTGGGGACCGGACTGGGACCAGTGCCGGCAGACTGGGACCAGACTGGGGACCGGACTGGGACCAGTGCCGGCAGACTAGGACCAGACTGGGGACCGGACTGGGACCAGTGCCGGCAGACTAGGACCAGACTGGGGACCGGACTGGGACCAGTACCGGCAGACTGGGACCAGTACCGACAGACTGGGACCGGACTGGGGTCCGGACTGGGACCAGTACCGACAGACTGGGTCCGGACTGGGACCAGTACCGGCAGACTGGGACCAGTACCGGCAGACTGGGACCAGTGCCGGCAGACTGGGACCGGACTGGGACCGGACTGGGACCAGTACCGGCAGACTGGGACCAGTACCGACAGACTGGGACCGGACTGGGGTCCGGACTGGGACCAGTGCCGGCAGACTGGGACCGGACTGGGACCAGTACCGACAGACTGGGACCGGACTGGGACCAGTACCGACAGACTGGGTCCGGACTGGGACCAGTACCGGCAGACTGGGACCAGTACCGACAGACTGGGACCGGACTGGGACCAGTACCGACAGACTGGGTCCGGACTGGGACCAGTACCGGCAGACTGGGACCAGTACCGACAGACTGGGACCGGACTGGGGTCCGGACTGGGACCAGTACCGACAGACTGGGGACCGGACTGGGACCAGTACCGGCAGACTGGGACCAGTACCGACAAACTGGGACCGGACTGGGACCAGTGCCGGCAGACTGGGACCGGACTGGGACCAGTGCCGGCAGACTGGGACCGGTACCGGCAGACTGGGACCGGACTGGGGACCGGACTGGGACCAGTGCCGGCAGACTGGGACCGGACTGGGGACCGGACTGGGACCAGTACCGGCAGACTGGGACCGGACTGGGGACCGGACTGGGACCAGTGCCGGCAGACTAGGACCAGACTGGGACCAGTGCCGGCAGACTAGGACCAGTACCGGCAGACTAGGACCAGACTGGGGACCGGACTGGGACCAGTGCCGGCAGACTAGGACCAGACTGGGGTCCGGACTGGGACCAGTGCCGGCAGACTAGGACCGGACTGGGACCAGTGCCGGCAGACTGGGACCAGTACCGGCAGACTAGGACCGGACTGGGGACCGGACTGGGACCAGTGCCGGCAGACTGGGACCGGACTGGGACCGGACTGGGACCAGTACCGGCAGACTGGGACCGGACTGGGACCGGACTGGGACCAGTGCCGGCAGACTGGGACCGGACTGGGACCAGTACCGGCAGACTGGGACCGGACTGGGACCGGACTGGGACCAGTACCGGCAGACTGGGACCAGTACCGACAGACTGGGACCGGACTGGGGTCCGGACTGGGACCAGTGCCGGCAGACTGGGACCGGACTGGGACCAGTGCCGGCAGACTGGGACCGGACTGGGACCGGACTGGGACCAGTACCGGCAGACTGGGACCAGTACCGACAGACTGGGACCGGACTGGGGTCCGGACTGGGACCAGTACCGGCAGACTAGGACCGGACTGGGGACCGGACTGGGACCAGTACCGACAGACTGGGACCGGACTGGGGTCCGGACTGGGACCAGTACCGGCAGACTAGGACCGGACTGGGGTCCGGACTGGGACCAGTACCGGCAGACTGGGACCAGTGCGGGCACACTGGGACCGGACTGGGGTCCGGACTGGGACCAGTACCGACAGACTGGGTCCGGACTGGGACCAGTACCGACAGACTGGGACCGGACTTGGACCAGTGCCGGCAGACTGGGACCGGACTGGGGTCCGGACTGGGACCAGTACCGGCAGACTAGGACCGGACTGGGGTCCGGACTGGGACCAGTACCGGCAGACTGGGACCAGTGCCGGCAGACTGGGACCGGACTGGGGTCCGGACTGGGACCAGTACCGACAGACTGGGTCCGGACTGGGACCAGTACCGACAGACTGGGTCCGGACTGGGACCAGTGCCGGCAGACTGGGACCGGACTGGGGTCCGGACTGGGACCAGTACCGGCAGACTAGGACCGGACTGGGACCAGTGCCGGCAGACTGGGACCAGTACCGGCAGACTAGGACCAGACTGGGGACCGGACTGGGACCAGTGCCGGCAGACTGGGACCGGACTGGGACCAGTGCCGGCAGACTAGGACCAGACTGGGACCAGTGCCGGCAGACTGGGACCGGACTGGGGTCCGGACTGGGACCAGTACCGGCAGACTAGGACCGGACTGGGACCAGTGCCGGCAGACTGGGACCAGTGCCGGCAGACTAGGACCAGACTGGGGACCGGACTGGGACCAGTGCCGGCAGACTGGGACCAGACTGGGACCGGACTGGGACCAGTGCCGGCAGACTAGGACCAGACTGGGACCAGTGCCGGCAGACTGGGACCGGACTGGGACCAGTACCGACAGACTGGGACCGGACTGGGACCAGTACCGGCAGACTGGGACCAGTACCGGCAGACTAGGACCGGACTGGGGACCGGACTGGGACCAGTGCCGGCATACTGGGACCAGTACCGGCAGACTAGGACCAGACTGGGGACCGGACTGGGACCAGTGCCGGCAGACTGGGACCGGACTGGGACCAGTACCGGCAGACTGGGACCAGTGCCAGCAGACTGGGACCAGTGCCGTCAGACTAGGACCAGACTGGGGACCGGACTGGGACCAGTACCGGCAGACTAGGACCAGACTGGGGACCGGACTGGGACCAGTACCGGCAGACTAGGACCAGACTGGGGACCGGACTGGGACCAGTACCGGCAGACTAGGACCAGACTGGGGACCGGACTGGGACCAGTACCGGCAGACTAGGACCAGACTGGGGACCGGACTGGGACCAGTACCGGCAGACTAGGACCAGACTGGGGACCGGACTGGGACCAGTGCCGGCAGACTGGGACCGGAATGGGGTCCGGACTGGGACCAGTACCGACAGACTGGGACCAGACTGGGGACCGGACTGGGACCAGTGCCGGCAGACTAGGACCGGACTGGGACCAGTGCCGGCAGACTGGGACCAGTACCGGCAGACTAGGACCGGACTGGGGACCGGACTGGGACCAGTGCCGGCAGACTGGGACCGGACTGGGACCGGACTGGGACCAGTACCGGCATACTGGGACCGGACTGGGACCAGTACCGGCAGACTGGGACCGGACTGGGACCAGTACCGGCAGACTGGGACCGGACTGGGACCGGACTGGGACCAGTGCCGGCAGACTGGGACCGGAATGGGGTCCGGACTGGGACCAGTACCGGCAGACTGGGACCGGACTGGGACCAGTACCGGCAGACTAGGACCAGACTGGGGACCGGACTGGGACCAGTGCCGGCAGACTGGGACCGGAATGGGGTCCGGACTGGGACCAGTACCGACAGACTGGGACCGGACTGGGACCAGTACCGGCAGACTGGGACCAGTACCGGCAGACTAGGACCGGACTGGGACCAGTACCGGCAGACTGGGACCGGAATGGGGTCCGGACTGGGACCAGTACCGACAGACTGGGACCGGACTGGGACCAGTACCGGCAGACTGGGACCAGTGCCGGCAGACTGGGACCGGAATGGGGTCCGGACTGGGACCAGTACCGACAGACTGGGACCGGACTGGGACCAGTGCCGGCAGACTGGGACCGGACTGGGACCAGTACCGACAGACTGGGACCGGACTGGGACCAGTACCGGCAGACTGGGACCAGTACCGGCAGACTAGGACCGGACTGGGGACCGGACTGGGACCAGTGCCGGCATACTGGGACCAGTACCGGCAGACTAGGACCAGACTGGGGACCGGACTGGGACCAGTGCCGGCAGACTAGGACCAGACTGGGACCGGTGCCGGCAGACTGGGACCGGTACCGGCAGACTGGGACCGGACTGGGGACCGGACTGGGACCAGTGCCGGCAGAATAGGACCGGACTGGGGACCGGACTGGGACCAGTGCCGGCAGACTGGGACCGGACTGGGGACCGGACTGGGACCAGTACCGGCAGACTGGGACCAGACTGGGGACCGGACTGGGACCAGTGCCGGCAGACTAGGACCAGACTGGGACCAGTGCCGGCAGACTAGGACCAGTACCGGCAGACTAGGACCAGACTGGGGACCGGACTGGGACCAGTGCCGGCAGACTAGGACCGGACTGGGACCAGTGCCGGCAGACTGGGACCAGTACCGGCAGACTAGGACCGGACTGGGGACCGGACTGGGACCAGTGCCGGCAGACTGGGACCGGACTGGGACCGGACTGGGACCAGTGCCGGCAGACTGGGACCGGACTGGGACCAGTACCGGCAGACTGGGACCGGACTGGGACCAGTACCGGCAGACTGGGACCGGACTGGGACCGGACTGGGACCAGTACCGGCAGACTGGGACCAGACTGGGGACCGGACTGGGACCAGTGCCGGCAGACTAGGACCAGACTGGGACCAGTGCCGGCAGACTAGGACCAGTACCGGCAGACTAGGACCAGACTGGGACCAGTGCCGGCAGACTAGGACCAGTACCGGCAGACTAGGACCAGACTGGGGACCGGACTGGGACCAGTACCGGCAGACTAGGACCAGACTGGGGACCGGACTGGGACCAGTGCCGGCAGACTGGGACCAGTACCGGCAGACTAGGACCAGACTGGGGACCGGACTGGGACCAGTGCCGGCAGACTAGGACCAGACTGGGGACCGGACTGGGACCAGTGCCGGCAGACTAGGACCAGACTGGGGACCGGACTGGGACCAGTACCGGCAGACTAGGACCAGACTGGGGACCGGACTGGGACCAGTGCCGGCAGACTGGGACCAGTACCGGCAGACTAGGACCGGACTGGGACCAGTGCCGGCAGACTGGGACCAGTACCGGCAGACTAGGACCGGACTGGGGACCGGACTGGGACCAGTGCCGGCAGACTGGGACCAGACTGGGGACCGGACTGGGACCAGTACCGACAGACTGGGACCGGACTGGGACCAGTGCCGGCAGACTGGGACCAGTACCGGCAGACTGGGACCGGACTGGGACCAGTGCCGGCAGACTGGGACCGGACTGGGGACCGGACTGGGACCAGTGCCGGCAGACTGGGACCAGTACCGGCAGACTGGGACCGGACTGGGGACCGGACTGGGACCAGTGCCGGCAGACTGGGACCAGACTGGGGACCGGACTGGGACCAGTACCGACAGACTGGGACCGGACTGGGACCAGTGCCGGCAGACTGGGACCGGACTGGGGTCCGGACTGGGACCAGTACCGACAGACTGGGACCGGACTGGGACCAGTGCCGGCAGACTGGGACCAGACTGGGGACCGGACTGGGACCAGTGCCGGCAGACTGGGACCAGTACCGGCAGACTGGGACCGGACTGGGACCAGTGCCGGCAGACTGGGACCGGACTGGGGACCGGACTGGGACCAGTGCCGGCAGACTGGGACCAGTGCCGGCAGACTGGGACCGGACTGGGACCAGTGCCGGCAGACTGGGACCAGACTGGGGACCGGACTGGGACCAGTGCCGGCAGACTGGGACCGGACTGGGGTCCGGACTGGGACCAGTACCGACAGACTGGGACCGGACTGGGACCAGTGCCGGCAGACTGGGACCAGACTGGGGACCGGACTGGGACCAGTGCCGGCAGACTGGGACCAGACTGGGGACCGGACTGGGACCAGTACCGGCAGACTGGGACCGGACTGGGGACCGGACTGGGACCAGTGCCGGCAGACTGGGACCGGACTGGGACCAGTACCGGCAGACTGGGGACCGGACTGGGACCAGTACCGGCAGACTGGGACGTTCCTCGCAGAGTAGATGCGTGCGCGTGCTTGTGGTGTATTACGGTAAAGTTTTATTTTTTCAGAGAAACTACCTTCATGCAGCTAATCACGCAGATCCACGCACGCGCGAGAACTTTGCAGATCAAGCTGATGTCATAGTTCTGCCTGTGACGAATCAAGCGTCAGGACTACGTCATAAGACCACGTCTTTATTGACGTCATGTCTTTTTCCTGGACGTTCAGTTTGTCTCCGCAAAGTTTTTACCGTAAATCACCACAAACACGCGCACACATGGACTGCGCGAGGAGCGCAGCTCCAGTGTGGACCTACCTGTCAGAGTGTGCATGGCTGTCAGGGCGGCTTCGTGCGTGCGTCGGCGTGTGTCCGTGCGGCTCCGCAGGCTCCTTCTCAGGCTCCATTTGACGCGGTTCGGAGTTTTTATGCTCCCACACGGGGTTTTCCGCGCGGACGGGAGTTACGAAGACTCTGAAAATCCGAGTGCGTCAGAGTCCACGCAGGGGCTGCAGGAAGCAGCTGAACAGGTGAGGCACGTGACTCCACACCTTTCTGAGTCAGCCAGCTGCAAGACGGTCTTCATCCTCATTGTTACCAATTATTTATCAGTTTGTATCAATAATCATTTCTGAGTTGGAAGCACTTCCTCCAAAAAGAATTCTTGGATCCAGGCAGGGATCGGGATCCGCCCCAAAACCTGATCACGTGTTCCTGATTCCGAGATGTCCTGAAAGTGTCATTCAAATCCCCCAAATTAAAAAGTCATCACAAAACTTTTATTCTGAAGATACCACTCAGAAGCCTTTATTCTGAAAATAACGTTAGGAAGCCTTTATTCTGAAAATACAGTTCAGAAGCTTTTATTCTGAAAATACCATTAAGAAGCCCCTTATTCTAAAAATACCTTATGAAAGCCTCTGTTCTGAAATACCATTAAGAAGCCTTTATTCTCAAATTGCTGTTCAAAAGCCTTCATTCTGAAAATACTGTTAAGAAGCCTTTATTCTGAAAATACTGTTAAGAAGCCTTTATTCTGAAAAATACTGTTTAGAATCCTTTATTCTGAAAATACCATTAAGAAGCCCCTTATTCTAAAAATACCTTATGAAAGCCTCTGTTCTGAAAATACCATTTAGAAGCCTTTATTCTGAAAATGCTGTTTAGAAGCCTTTATTCTGAAAATGTTCAGAAGCATTTATTCTGAAATTACATCTAAGAAGCCTTTATTCTGAAAATACCATTTAGAAGCCTTTATTCTAAAAATGCTGTTTAGAAGCCTTGATTCTGAAAATGCTGTTCAGAAGCCTTTATTCTGAAAATACAGTTAAGAAGGCTTTATTCTAAAAATACCTTATGTAAGCCTTTATTCTGAAAATACCATTAAGTAGCCTTTATTCTAAAAATACCGGAAAGAAGCCTTTATTCTGAAAATATCATATGTAAGGCTTTATTCTGAAAATACTGTTAAGAAGCCTTTATTCTAAAAATACCAGAAAGAAGCCTTTATTGTGAAAATACTGTTAAGAAGCCTTTATTGTGAAAATACTGTTAAGAAGCCTTTATTGTGAAAATACTGTTAAGAAGCCTTTATTCTGAAAATACCTTTTGTAAGCCTCTATTCTGAAAATATTGTTAAGGAGCCTTTATTCTGAAAATGATGTTCAGAAGCCTTTATTCTGAAAATACTATATGGAAGTGTTTATTCTGAAAATACCGTTAAAAAGCTTTTATTCTGAAAATACCATTAAGAAGCCTTTATTCTGAAAATACTGTTTACAAGAGTTTATTCTGAAAATACTGTTAAGAAGCCTTTATTCTGAAAATGATGTTCAGAAGCCTTTATTCTGAAAATACCATATGGAAGCCTTTATTCTGAAATTACTGTTTAGAAGCCTTTATTCTAAAAATGCTGTTTACAAGCCTTTATTCTGAAAATGCTCTTCAGAAGCCTTTATTCTGAAAATGCTGCCAAGAAGCCTTTATTCTAAAAATACCTTATGTAAGCCTTTATTCTGAAAATACCATTAAGTAGCCTTTATTCTAAAAATACCGGAAAGAAGCCTTTATTCTGAAAATACCATATGTAAGGCTTTATTCTGAAATTACTGTTTAGAAGCCTTTATTCTGAAAATGATGTCCAGAAGCATTTATTCTGAAATTACAGTTAAGAAGCCTTTATTCTGAAAATACCATTTAGAAGCCTTTATTCTAAAAATGCTGTTTAGAAGCCTTTATTCTGAAAATGCTGTTCAGAAGCCTTTATTCTGAAAATACAGTTAAGAAGCCTTTATTCTAAAAATACTTTATGTAAGCCTTTATTCTGAAAATACCATTAAGTAGCCTTTATTCTAAAAATACCGAAAAGAAGCTTTTATTCTGAAAATACCATATGTAAGGCTTTATTCTGAAAATACTGTTAAGAAGCCTTTATTTTAAAAATAGAGAAAAGAAGCCTTTATTCCCGAAAATACTGTTAAGAAGCCTTTATTCTGAAAATACCTTTTGTAAGCCTCTATTCTGAAAATAGCGTTAAGGAGCCTTCATTCTGAAAATGATGTTCAGAAGCCTTTATTCTGAAAATACCGTTAAAAAGCTTTTATTCTGAAAATACCATTAAGAAGGCTTTATTCTAAAAATACCGGAAAGAAGCCTTTATTCTGAAAATACTGTTTACAAGCCTTTATTCTAAAAATACTGTTAAGAAGCCTTTATTCTGAAAATGATGTTCAGAAGTCTTTATTCTGAAAATACCATATGGAAGCCTTTATTCTGAAATTACTGTTTAAAAGCCTTTATTCTGAAAATGCTGTTTAGAAGCCTTTATTCTGAAAATGATGTTCAGAAACACTTATTCTGAAATTACAGTTAAGAAGCCTTTATTCTGAAAATACCATTAAGAAGCCTTTATTCTAAAAATGCTGTTTAGAATCCTTTATTCTGAAAATGCTGTTCAGAAGCCTTTATTCTGAAAATGCTGTTAAGAAGCCTTTATTCTAAAAATACCTTATGTAAGCCTTTAGTCTGAAAATACCATTAAGTAGCCTTTATTCTAAAAATACCAGAAAGAAGCCTTTATTCTGAAAATACCATATGTAAGGCTTTATTTTGAAAATACTGTTAAGAAGCCTTTAGTCTGAAAATATCTTTTGTAAGCCTCTATTCTGAAAATAGCGTTATGGAACCTTTATGCTGAAAATGATGTTCAGAAGCCTTTATTCTGAAAATACCATATGGAAGCCTTTATTCTGAAAATACCGCTAATAAGCCTTTATATTGAAAATACTGTTCAGAAGCCTTTATTCTGAAAATACCGTTTAGAAGCCTTTGTTCTGAAAATACTGTTAAGAAGCATTTATTATAAAAATGCTGTTTAGAAGCATTTATTCTGAAATTACAGTTAAGAAGCCTTTATTCTGAAAATATCATTAAGAAGCTTTTATTCTGAAAATGCTGTTCAGAAGTCTTTATTCTGAAAATACTGCTAAGAAGCCTTTTTTTCTGGAAATGCTGTTCAGAAAACTTTATTCTGTAATTGCTGTTCAGAAGCCTTTATTCTGAAAATACCATATGTAAGCCTTTATTCTGAAAATACCATTAAGAAGCCTTTATTCTCAAAATGGTGTTCAAAAGTCTTTATTCTGAAAATACCCTTAAGAAGCCTTTATCCTGAAAATAACATTAAGAAGCCTTGATTCTGAAAATGCTGTTCAGAAGCATTTATTCTGAAAATACAGGTAAGAAGCCTTTATTCTAAAAATACCTTATGTAAGCCTTTATTCTGAAAATATTGTCAGGAAGCCTTTATTCTAAAAATACCGAAAAGAAGCCTTTATTCTGAAAATACAATATGTAAGGCTTTATTCTGAAAATACTGTTAAGAAGCCTTTAGTCTGAAAATATCTTTTGTAAGCCTCTATTCTGAAAATAGCGTTAAGGAGCCTTTATTCTGAAAATGATGTTCAGAAGCCTTTATTCTGAAAATACCATATGGAAGCTTTTATTCTGAAAATACAGTTAATAAGCCTTTATTCTGAAAATACTGTTCAGAAACCTTTATTCTGAAAATACCGTTTAGAAGACTTTGTTCTGAAAATACTGTTAAGAAGCATTTATTATTGAAATTCTGTTTAGAAGCATTTATTCTGAAATTACAGTTAAGAAGCATTTATTCTGAAATTACAGTTAAGAAGCCTTTATTCTGAAAATACCATTAAGAAGACTTTATTCTTAAAATGTTGTTTAAAAGCCTTTATCCTGAAAATAACATTAAGAAGCCTTGATTCCAAAAATGCTGTTCAGAAGCATTTATTCTGAAAATACCATTAAGAAGCCTTTATTCTGTAAACTCTGATTAGAACCCTTTATTCTGAAAATACCATTAAGAAGCCTTTATACTTAAAATGCTGTTTCTGAAGCCTTTATTCTGAAAATACCATATGTAAGCCTTTATTCTGAAAATACTGTTAAGAAGCTTTTTTTTACCATATCCTGGGGCTCCCCTCAGACCAGGGGCCGCCCACCCATAACCACTGGAATGGCCACGACTCAGGGTTGGCCCTGATCCGTACTGCAGCCAGATGGCTGCAATGCAAGGGCCAACCCATCAGAGGCCATCCCCATGGCAACGACCTGACAAACTGAATAGGCAAGGCCCCCAGTGTGGCGGACCCCCATGAGGAAAACACTGGAGTAACAGGACTTAAGAGCAAACAAGACTAAGACCCACAGGAAACCAGCTAAGGACACAAAATAAATTAATAATAAAAGTAAGCATATGAATAAAATATTTAAGAAATAAAGTAAGAAAATCAGAAAATTAAACAGGTAAAATAGAACAACAACAATAAATAAATAACCCTTACATAGACTAAGAACCGGATAAGATCATCTGAAAGCTAAACTAAAAAGATCTGGAGTCTCTTTTAAAAATATCAACAGTCTCTGCAGCCATAAGGTTCTCTGGCAGGTTGTTCCATAGATGTGGACCATCGTGATAAAAAGAGGCCTCACTGTAAGTTTTGGTTCTTACTTTCGGAACATATAAAAAGCCGGTACCAGAGGACCTCAGGGTCCGCCAGGTCTCATATCTTAAAAGGATGTCAGATAAATAAGAAGGCCTAAGACCATTAAGACATTTAGAAATCACTAAAAGAATCTTAAAATCAATCCTGAAATGCACAGGGAGCTGATGCAGCTATATTAAAATGTGTTCCTGCCCTCTGGTTCTCGTCAGAACTCGTACTGCTGAGTTCTGGAGTAACTGCAAGCCTGAGGTACTCTTCTTTGGAAGACGGGAGCATAAGACATTACAGTAATCTCATCTACCAGAAATAAAAGCACCAACATCTCTGTGTTGGCAGGAGAGAGAAACTATCGACTCTGGCGATGTTCTTTAGATGATAAAATCCCGTCTTTGTGACGTTTCGGATGTGTGGAATAAAATCCAGCTCAGAGTCAAATAAAACACCCAGATTTCTCACACTGTTAGAAGCTTTATGTGAAACGATCTCTCTTGTCTTCAGGACCAATAATTAAAACCTCAGTTTTGTCCTGGTTGAGCTGTAAGAAGTTCTCTGCCATCCATGACTTCTTATCTAAAATACAGTTTAAAAGGGTGTTAACTGGCTCATCAGGAGACACAGTGATGTAAAGCTGCGTATCATCAGCATAGCTGGGAAAAGCCATGCCGTGTCTCCTGATGACGTCCCCAAGGGGCAACATGTACAGACTAAAAAGGACCTTCAGAACATCCAGGACCTTCAGACCCTCAAGGATGTCCAGGACCTTCAGAAACTCCAGGATCTTCAGACCCTCCAGGATGTCCAGGACCTTCAGAAACTCCAGGATCTTCAGACCCTCCAGGATGTCCAGGACCTTCAGAACGTCCAGGACTTTCAGACCCTCCAGGATGTCCAGGACCTTCAGACCCTCCAGGACCTTCAGAACCTCCAGGACCTCCAGGATCTTCAGACCCTCCAGGATGTCCAGGACCTTCAGAACGTCCAGGACCTTCAGAACCTCCAGGATGTCCAGGACCTTCAGAACATCCAGGACCTTCAGACCCTCCAGGACCTTCAGAACCTCCAGGACCTCCAGGATCTTCAGACCCTCCAGGATGTCCAGGACCTTCAGAACGTCCAGGACCTTCAGAACCTCCAGGATGTCCAGGACCTTCAGAACATCCAGGACCTTCAGACCCTCCAGGACCTTCAGAACCTCCAGGACCTCCAGGATCTTCAGACCCTCCAGGATGTCCAGGACCTTCAGAACGTCCAGGACCTTCAGAACCTCCAGAACTTTCAGACCCCCCAGGACCATCAGGACCTTCAGACTTCTGTCTCTGACACCCAGGATGTGTTCAGAATGGAAATGTGTTGACAGAGGAAGAGGAGGTGAGTAATGACTCACGTTTCCATGGAGACGTGTGGACAATGCCGTCTGGGCTTGTTTGTGTGTCATCATTAAGCAATCCTGGAAACATTAGTCAGCAGTTTGTTTCCCGTTTTGTACTTCTTATCAGGGTTTTGCTTGTTTATTTAATATCTAAAGTTTTATCATAATTTCTGAGGGATTAATCCAGATTTAATTTCAGTTTACTTTCTCCTCCAACTCAACTTTATTGACATTCTTACATTTACAAAATCTGCTCCTACAAACCAAAACATGGAACATAATAAAAAGTAAATAAAAAGCATCAATAGAAATCAATGCTGCTCCTGCAGCTGAGTCAGCTTCCTGAGTCAAAGTTGTAAAATTCCACAGTTATTTTCCACTCATTTACTCCATTCGTGGACTGACAGACTCCGCCCCTTCCCATCAGGTCCCGCTTCTTTTCAGACTAGTAACTTTCCTGTTTAATAGGGCTGCAATTAAAAATTATTTTCCATAGTCGACTAATCTGTAAATATTTTTTTCAATCAGTCCCGATTATTTCTGTCCCGCCCACCATCTGTGCTTCCAGTTGATGCAGCTCTTTTTTTACTGGTTCCAGTATGTTTTACCCCACTCTCTTCATCTGCATCATGTGAATGTCCCCCTGATTCCCAGTCAGTCACAACATCATGTCCTTTAGTAAGTTAGAAGAACGACTCCTGAACCAACTGAATATTAAATTTAAGCTTAACAGCTTTCTACTTACATATTCTGAAACATCCAAACTTATCTATAGTGTCGTATCCAAGCTGTATAGAATTTGCCTCAAAAGAAAAAGAAATTAAAATATTTCAACATCTTGATATTCATAGACTTGCATTGAAATGATTATTTACATCTTGAAAAAGCCTGTTTTGTAGGTAAACAAGGGCCAGAATCCTTTGAAACATTCCTGAATCCAAACGGTGATCCGGATCAACACCAAAATTAAATCACTTCTTCCTTTTCACATTTCCAATGACTCCTGAACATTTCATGAAAATCTATCCATAACTTTCTGAGTTATCTTGAACACAAACAGCTAAACGGCGGTAAAAACAGAAGCCCTTTGGCAGAGGTAACAACAGCACATCGCTACTCGCTAATGCTAACTTTGCCATCCAGAACGCTGGAAACCATGACTCTGGGGTGCTTTCCTTCCAGATGCTCATGCATGACTGTCGTGCTGCCGTGGTACGCCAACTCTGCATGGCAGACGACACATTTCACCTGTTTGACACTTTGTTTGGCATGAAATATCCCCAAACTGTGGAAATACGAGGCTTGACCCTGCCATCACTGACTGTTGCGCCGCCGTCAGTTTCTTTTTCGTTGTTTAAACAAAGACGCTGCCGGACAACACTGCCCCCAGCACATCCTGTGGTGCTTTGCGTCGTTTGCTTGGTGTTTCAAGTTCTTCTGTCTGAAAAGCCGTGGTTGGTAAATGGTGTTAAGTTGCCTGGAGCAGCGTTTTATTAGCAAAGCCGTCACACCGTTTATAACGCGACGCGTTGACTATGAAATTTTACGTCGCCGAATTTTCATTGTCGACGTTGTCGACTTTGTTGACAAATCATTACAGCCTTAGTGTTTAATCAGAGAGACACACAGCTGATGCTCTAACAGGAGGGATGGGTGATACCAACGTTTCTGTCAGTGAGATACCATGAGATTATGGTACCGATCAATTAATACCAGGTAGATACTTCTCGCCCCCTGTCGTGGAATTTATCTGATGAGAAGTAAATTTAGAGATCAACCATGCTCTATCCAGTTTATTGACCATGTACAGATGTTGCGGGCGAGAGGTCTCGAGAGCTCTGCCCCTGCTCAGGGTGTTACAGCGATCTTTAAGCATACACAAACAACCTCTGCCTGGCAGCACTAGTCAAAGCAACTGCTAGCTTGAAGATAACAGTTGAAGTTGAAACAGGCCTTGAACAGAACACTTAGTTTTATGCATGAATCTACAAAAGCAAGCTTATTGAACTACTCTAACTATGCAGAATATATATTTTTTACTACATAAAAGAAACTTAATAAATGAGTAACGTATTAAAACTACACTATACACATAATTCCACCACATTCCCCCCTTTTGATCCTTTCAGGATCAACACAAAAGAATCACATCGCCTTTCACCGAGTTCACCGTCTGGGCGGAAGGAAACCCGGAGCCGGACGGCCACGGCCCATCGTGGCCAAGTTTGTTAACTACAAACAAAAGGAGCAGGTGAAGAGTCAGGGTCGTGAACTTTGGGGCCTCCATTATGCAGTTAATGACCAGTTTCCAAGAGAGATCCTGGTTCGGCGGAGAGTCCTGTTCCCCATCAGGAGGAAATCCATCGCCGAAGGAGCTCGCGCTGTCATCGCCATGGAGAAATTATTTGTCAATGGACAGTTGTACAGCGACCCAAACATCACTCCGTGGCTCTACTGACTTGTTGGTATGTTCCTTAATAATCTTAAATAAGTTATGCCATATTTGTAAAAGTGTGGTTTCAAAATAATTATCAGTATTTTCTCCACCCGTCTCTGCTACACCGTTCTCGTCACGGATGTTTCTTTTACATTATTTTCTCCCTTTTTCACGGTCACTTTTTTCTCTTTTACGCTTTTCTTCATTTGAACCCTTTCACTTTTATCAGTAACGTCACCTACTTCTATATTGATATGTTTCATGGCGCACGCACAAGATTAAACATCGGACACAACGTTATGCATGATTCACACATACACAAACAGTTCAGTACGAGGAAAGCACACATAGAGACACTTAACGCGCAGATCCAGGTACCGCACACAGCTGACAGGCGCACAAGCAGCGGGTTACACACAGACACACACTGTAGTAATATGCACATAACCTCCATCTCTGCTGGTTTATGGATACACTGAGGTTTGTAATATGCAGATAGTCTTCGTTTTTGTTGGTTTATGGATGCACTGAGGTTTATAATATGCAGATAGTCTTCATTTGTGTTGGTTTATGGATACACTGAGGTTTGTCACTTGGAATGTGCGTGGAGCTGGAACAAGAGAAAAGAGGTTAAAAATTCTTAATCGGATGCGTGAAATGAAGGCAGACATCGTTCTCCTGCAGGAGACTCATTTATCTAATTCAACAATAAACCTTTCAACGGACCAGTTTCCACATGTTTACTCAGCTTGCTATAATTCCAGACAAAGAGGAGTAGCCACTCTTATTAATAAAAGGTTAAAATTTGACATTGATCAAACAATCACAGATCCAGAAGGCAGATTTTTAATATTTACATTATCTATTCAAAATGTTAAGTTAACTATTGCAAATGTTTATGGCCCAAATGTTGATGACTCCTCCTTTTTTCACTCCCTCTTTACTTCGCTCTATGATCACTTAGATAACACCATAATTGTAGCAGGGGACTTAAATGTTATTCTAGACAAATACAGTTCATCAGGGAAGTATCGAGGTTGGAAATCAGCTGAAACGGTTAAACAGTACATGAAGGATTTTGGTCTTTGCGATGCATGGCGTTCTCATCACCCGACACTGAGAGAATACACTTTCTTCTCTTCAGTTCACCATACCTATTCTAGACTAGACTACTTCCTAATCAGCAGTTCACTCATGAGTGACATATCAGAGATGAAGATCCATCCCATAATTATCACTGATCATGCACCTGTATCATTAACCCTTAGAAGTAAAAACTGTAAGCCATCCACTAGAAACTGGAGATTTAATACATCATTACTTAAAGATCCTGAGTTTATCAGTTACTTTCAAAGAGAATGGTCCTCTGTCGTGGAATTTATCCAATGAGAAATAAATCTATAAATCAACTGTTTTCTGTTCAATTTATTGGGCATGTACAGATGTTGCGGGCGAGAGGTCTCGAGAGCTCTGCCCCTGTTCAGAGTGCTACAGTGTTCTTTAAGCAGACACAAACAACCTCTGCCTGGCAGCACGAGTCAAAACAACTGCTAGCTTGGAGATAACAACAGTCAAAGCTGAAACAGGCCTTGAACAGAACACTTAGTTTTATGCATGAATCGACAAAAGCAAGCTTACTGAACTACTCTAACTATACAGAATAAATATCTTAATATAACTTAATAAATGAGTAACATATTAAAACTACACTATATGCATAATTCCACCACATTCCCCCCCTTTTGATCCTTTCAGGATCAACACAAAAGAAACACAATTCATGAACATAACAAAGCAACAAAACAAACCCATAAAATAACACTAACTACCCAAAGAGATGCAGGAAACTAAAACATCAGAATGGTCACTCCCGGCAGGGTTGAAGAAAATCCGTCATAAAACATCCTGAAAGGAAAAACACTCATGTGTCAGAGTCAGAATCAGAAAAGCCATCACCATCAAAAAAGAAGGAAAAAGGATCAAAGAGAGGGAGATCCGAAGCAGGAAGAGAGTAATAAACAAGCCGAGGAATGCGACATCCTAAGGCACAGTCAATCAGCCCAACCAACAAGGCTCTGATACACGGGACGACACAGCAAACACAGAACAAAAAGGGCAACAAATACTGCAATGGAACCCCAATAGCGTTGACGTAGGCAGAAGCAGCTGAGTCGTCAGGATGAACAAATACTGCAATGGAACCCCAATAGCGTTGACGTAGGCAGAAGCAGCTGAGTCGTCAGGATGAACAGAGTGCCTGGACCGAGTGACCGGATAAGGGGGCAGATGGGAAACCCAGGAAGACAACTGCAGGCAAGAGAAGGGTGACAGGGGCATATATACCAGCCCACTTCGATGGCAGCACGCCCCTAAGAACCAGACCACCGTACCACCACCAAAGGCCGGCGCAGGCCACAGAAAATTAACAGCATAAACACCGTCACACCAAGCACGGACCAAAACCCCAACAAAACCAGAACCCGGAGAGGAGCTCATGAAGCAAGTAAAATCTCACTTCGTCACACCTGAACCAGAGAGGAGGGGACTGTGTGCAGGTAGCAAGGAAAGGAACATCCAAGGAAATACATATCTGAAAGGGATAGGGTTTTCAGAAGAGAGAAAACAATCATACAGGTGGATTCAAACTCAGGTGGAGGGGTAACTACATGCAGCACAGGTCTGGGCCCCAGGCAGACCACACAGGCAACTCCAACAAACACTTCTACCTGCTCAGCCAGCAATAACCAATTATTACTCTGAGCAGACATGCCAGTCATCATCTCAAAGTAATGATCACTTCCTGTTGCCATGTTGGCAGCGTCATGCGTATTGCCTCGCCCGGAAAATACAAATATGGGCAAAGAGGTGGAGCTGAGAGGGGGGCTGTGAGCGTCATGGCGGATGACTGACATCGAGCAAACTTACTGTAGCTAAAAGCTAACCGAGCTAACTGTATCTAAAAGCTAACCGAGCTAACCCCGAGATAACGGGAGCTACCAAGCTAACGGAGGTAAGCGGGCTAAAGACAAGTCACGTTGTTTACTGGCTAAAAACCGTGGTTGTTCTATGTCCTTCGTCCTTGAAGCCAGAGATTGGTACCTGTCAATAAAAAGGACCCGCATGGGAACATGGGACATGGGAGTCTATGGGGATTTGCTCTGTTTTGGAGCCAGCCCCTAGCGGATGAAGGGGGAACTGCAGCTGAATGCACTTCAGCATAGGCTTCACTTTTAACCGCCGGAGGTTGCCCTCAGAACCCTTCTGGGCACTCAGTGACCGCGGGTCAAAGAAGGAACTGTAGTGAGTGGCAGAGCGGTTAACAGGGGGTGAAGCAGATTGATAAAAGAAGACAATAGGAAACACAATGATGACAGCTAAAATAACCAAACAACACATTGAGCTCTTTAATGATCAGACATGAACCCTAAATGGATGCCAGGGTCGATCTCTCTCCATGATGCCGGGTGGGCGGAGCTTGCGTTGGAGCTTGGCACGCTACTGATGCAGGTGGACGCTAATTTCACTCCACACTCCACTGGATACTACGGGCAGCCAAGTAGCATGGTCATCTGTCTGGGTCGCCAGAAGAATGTGAAATAGGTGGTCCCAGCATTGACGTTTGAAGCTTCTCATCAGGACAAAGTCTCCAGGCTGAAGTAAACGGAGCTGCTTAGACGCTGGTTCAGGAAGGTCTGCAGCAACCTGAGAGCAAATGCCTGAAAAGGTTCACATGAGATCAGCACAGTATGTTAAAACATTACTATCACACAGGGTCGTGCCAGGAGGTTATGCCATTCAGGTGGACCTGTGAAAAGAATCTATGGGGGGACCTCTTTGGTCCTCCCTTTTACGCATGCGCATGGACAACATTACGAGAGGAAGTGCTTTGGTCCAAGGAAGGCCCGAGAGAGACCAAGGAGGAAATCTCTCCATCTGTGGGCCGTGAGAGAAAAGAGGAAGGGAGAGGCTGTAAAAGGAGGGTGGGTCAGAGACGCAGCCTTCATCTGCAGGAGAGTCACCTGTAGAGACAGGGTCAGAAGAGTTAGTGCACGTGTGCATACAGCAACCTGTCAGGGGAGCAAAATGGCAGAAAGAAGGGAGTCAATAAGGCGACAGTGACGAACTGGGTCACCATCAGATGTCAGGAAACCACGGTGTTTCCACAGCGCTCCAAAACCCACACCTGGGTCTGGGTTCTGAGAGCGGAGCCATCAAGTCAGGGTCAACTAGAGGTCGGTCAGAGAGGTCAGGTCTGGGGGTGCAGAGGATGGCCAGTCCAGGTACACAGTCATGGAGCGTGTCATCGACAGGAGCGGGGAGTAGAGAGACTGGATGTAGGACTGTGTGTCGATTGACAGTCAAATCGGGAATAAAACATCCAACACTGATGTTAAAGATGATTTCATCCACTACAACAAGACTCACACACACGTGCACGTGCACACTCACACCCACACACACAGCAATACGTCCTTCTTGAGAATGTTTTCCAAGGTTACACACACTTCTCCACTGGACTTAACACAAATGTGTGTATCAGAAAAGGCCAAGGCTAACGGTCTAGCATAACCAGCTTAACCTTGGAAAGATCAATATTATCCCAGATGATCGGCCACATGTTTATGGTATTTTGAAGACCTACAGGGTACAAATGTTTGTTGAGCGTGTTGACCCAGAGACCAGGCTGTCTACTGGCAGCCTTCACAAGAGTTGCTTCCCCTCGTCAAATAAAAGCACTTGATGTGAAATTAATAATAACAGAGTTCAGGTCAGGACTAAAACACCGGGTTGTCAGCAAATAAAAACATGGAGGATGTCAACCTTTCCTAATATTCTTCTAAGATTGGTCATATTGCACCTGAGTGGCGTACACCGAAGCCAGGAAATTACCTCCTTATTCATAGCGACTTCCACAGTTGCTACTGAGGCGACGACTGGGTCCGGCCTATTTGTTTGACACGCTGTTGGTGGTTCCCATAAATGACGCACATAGGTCGCAGATATCATGGATTTATTTATTGAAACTGTTACAAATACTGCCTGATGATCGGGTACGATGTTATTTCACCAACATAATATGTCACAGTGTGCAACGTCAAATGTGTATCTAGAGCGGTCAACAGAAATTACAGCTTCCCAGCCCTCCTCTCTAGCAAAAACCTGAGTGACTATTATAGTGATATCACATAATAATCAACCATATTAAAACAAATATGAGACATAAATACATGCAAAAAAACAAAACAAAACAACAAACCAAAATCATTAAGCGATCTATCATTATTACCCAATGAGATCTTTTCACTAAATTTAGAGTCCATCTTCTTATCCAAGAAAGGAGCACCCTCCTTATGGCTGTACTGATCCCAATCATCCAATACCTTTCCCTCAGCTTAGACACCATGTGGTTCCGACCACCATGTCCCACCTCCTGATGGATGCGTCTAAGCAAAAGCTCTGAGATGTGTTGATCCTTTGCAAGTATTATGGGATGTTTCATCTCAACAGGCATTGATGACCTACTGAGCCTGCCGCCGACTCATAATTCCATCTTGCAACTGTGGACAGAACTTACGAAGATGGCTGGATTTCACGATGAGCTGTCCCTTTTCCAGGTGGGATAGTTCCTCAGGAAATCCCTTTCTCTGGCTGAACTTAACGATGGCACACTCAGCTCTGTCCAGCTCTTCCACTGAAAGACTTCTTAACACAGTTTTCCTTTTGATGTTGGTTAGCGGTTCTTTCACAGAAGATTCCAGTTGTTCTTTGCCGACATCAGACTGTGATAGGATCCGTTGTAATTGTTTCTTCTTTCTTACTTGGGACACAAGTAAATCTTTAAGCCTTAAAATCCAGGCCACGGATTTCTTTAGTTTTGTCCAGGAGGAAAAGTACTCAAACAGGCGTGTCACAGGATCTTCTTCAGTCTGCACAACATTCAGTGCGCCAACTGTTTTTACCTCAGGATCATCTGGGGGCAGCTGATGGATGTCTGGATTGACAGGCCACTCACTCTCAGAATGTTGAAGAAACTGAGGTCCTGACAACCACATGGTATCACTCATGAATGTGTCCACTTTCACACCTCTTGAGGCTATATCTGCTGGATTACTTGCAGTGTCCACATATCTCCATTGTGCAGCAGATGAGACCTTTAGGATCTGTGAGACCCGGTTTGCCACAAAGACCTTGAACCGTGAAGTCTCATTCCTGATGTATTTTAGAACAGAAGCACTGTCTGTCCAGAAGACAGAGCTCATAAGGTCCATTTGTAACTCTTTCTTCCAGAGCACATCAAGTTGGCTGGCCATTGTTGCAGCAATGAGCTCCATTCTGGGGATTGTGACTGACTTGAGAGGAGCAACATGAGCCTTTCCCATCACAAATGCACAGTGTAGCTTTGAGCAATAGTTCTCAGACAGCAAATACGTCACTGTCCCATACCCATCTTCACTGGCGTCACAGAAATGATGCAACTGGGCTCTCGTGATTTCTCCAAATCCTGCAGGTTTCAGACATCTACTGACCTCAGACCTGTCCAATGAGTGGAGCTGCTGCAGCCATTTCAGCCATCTTTCACAGAATGGTTCTGGCACAATGTCATCCCAGCCAATATCCGTCCTGCACAAGTCTCTTAAGATCTTCTTGGCAGTTAAAACCACAGGGCTCAGCATTCCAAGAGGATCATAGATAGAACTGATGATTGAGAGGATTCCCCTTCTGGTAAGTGGTCTGTCTTTCAGTGCGATCTTGAACGTGAAGGAGTCTGATTTTATGCTCCATTGCACACCCAGAACTCTCTCTAAGACAGGTAAATCCAGCTCCATGTTCAGCTCCTCCATACCTTTAGCTTTGTGGCTTTCTGGGATGTCTTTCAGCACTTCAGGTCTGTTGCTCATCCACTTGGTTAAAGAAAATCCTCCCTTAGAGCACAGAGAGACCAACTCTTGACATAATGAAACTGCTTCCTCCTCTGTTGCTACTGATACAAGACAATCATCTACATAAAAACAGTGCAATAGTTTATTCACAGTTTCTTCACTGTAGAGATGTCCAAAGTCCTCAGCACACTTTCTGAGTGCGAAGTTAGCACAACTAGGTGATGATGTTGCACCAAACAGATGTACTCTCATCCCATACTCAGATGGTGGTTGTTCCACATCACCCTTTGGCCACCATAGGAACCTTATCAGAGCTGCATCATTGGGTGGGACCAAAATTTGATGGAACATAGACTCAATATCACCCATGATGACAACAGGCTCCTTCCTGAATCGTGTGATGACTCCTATTAGTGAGCTAGTGAGATCAGGTCCCTGTTGGTTGGGCGTTCAAAGAGGTACCCTGGTAACTAGCTCCACAGTCAAACACGACCCTGATTTTTCCTTTGATGGGATGGTAAACACCATGGTGTGGTATATACCACACTTTGCCATCACTACGATCCAGCTCTTCATCAGGCACCTTCTCTGCATAACCTTTAGCCAAAAGATCATTCATGAACGTGATGTATTCAGAACAAAATAGTGCATCCCTCTGAAATCTCCTTTTCAGAAGGCTTAAACGTTGTTGAACAACCTTTTTGTTATTTGGCATATTGATGGGAGAATTCCGTAAAGGTAATGCAATCTGGAAATGTCCATTCACCAGATTTTGTGATGAGTTCCAGAAATCTCTGATCTTCTCTTGACATTCCAGGCTGCTCATCAATTTTGCTTTCTGGAAAGTCATTTTTAAACTGTTGCTGCCAAAACTCATCCAAATTTGCAACAGAAACTTTATTGACTGTTATGCATGGCTTATCCTGATTATTGGTCTTTCCACAGTCTCCTGAAAGTGGTCCATTGACTGTCCAGCCTGTCACAATCAGCCTTGCTTCCTCCAGCATTGCTGCTTGCCACCCCCGTAATCAGTTCACTGCTCTCACCTGCCTCTGCCACCTGTTCACAATCCCCATCAGTTCAGCCTGCGCATATATGCAGCCTCCACCATTCACTCACTGCCAGATTGTCATTGCTCTCATGCCTGACCTTCCAGGACTCCGACCGCAATTGCCTGCCCGTTACCGACCTGATCTGTCCCCAACTTCCGCTTCCTGCCTTGCCCTTGGAGCCTGCTCCCCAGTGGTTACTGGGTTTCTGTCCTGGAGGACCCCCAACTGTGAGTTGTGGATCTTCACTCACCTTGTTGTGCTAGGTGTCCACTCTGTCGGCCCAGAGGAAAGTTACTCTGCCCTGCTCTGCTCTACTCATTGGGAACCAGAGTTCAACTCCAGCACCGAATCTCACCAAGTGGCTGAAATAAAAACTGTTAACCTGCCCAGATCTCTTGTGCTGCTTTTGGGTCCTTTCTCCGATCATTTCACAGCCCAGTCTAGTCCTTACTGCATCTGGTCCACCATCAACACTGCACACCACCTCTAATGGCTCCAGAGCTCTGGGGATATTAGTTCCGATTAGAAGTTCAATTCCTGCATTGATTTGAGGCAAATTGATGTGTTTTAGATGTGGCCATTTCTTAATATCCTCTTTTGTTGTTACATTTCCTGGATGAACAGGCATGGATTCCTGCGTGTAGACCTTTGGCAGCTCCAGAAACTCATCTCCGACAAGTGCTGCTACTTCCAGTCCCAACATTGTGTTACTGCTCACAACTCGTCCTTGTCCCATGGTTCTAAGGAGAATATTTCCTTTCCTTCCCACTAGATGTAGCTTGTGCATCAGGCCTTCAGTGCAAAAACTGCTGTACTCCCCTGATCCAAAAAGGCGTATGTTGTTATAATTTTAAATCTTTGACTTTACTTGGACTGGTACAATAGGCAGTTTATATTCCTGGTCTCCAGCCCCTGGAAGACCACTTGACATCAACGTCCACATGTGGCTGTGTGTTCCTATCAGTCTGTTCCAATATTGCATATTCTTTATGGAGGATAGTGGGATGCTTCCGGCTACACTTGGAACAGGAAATCCTTTTGCGACAATCTTTACTGATGTGTCCTATACACAAACAGCCGAAACAGAGGCCATTTCCCTTTAAGAAGGTTATCTTCTTCTCCTGTGCCATTTTTCCCAACTGTGCACATACATCCAGCAGGTGTCCTCCTCCACAACAAATGCACATTTTTCTTCCAGTTTGACTGGTCTCCTTTTCCCTTTTCACAGACTGAGATTTGTTCTTTGTCCATATAAGCGGCTGCCACCTTCTGTTCCTTTAACAGCGATTTTGCTTTGAAATAGCCACGATCTGGGTTTATGTGTTGACAGCTCTTTATCAGTTCCTTTGCATGGCCTTTTGTATGTTGTTCCAGAAAATATAAACGATCACAGTTGTTGTTTGTGTTGTGCTCAACTCCATTCTCAAAAGCTTTAATAAATGAATGATAATGAAGTCCATCTCCATCAAAGATTGGAATTTCTCTTTTTGGAAGCACTGAAAGTCCTCGCTGTTGGATCAAGAGTGCTGTTATTTCATTTTGTTTCCTCATGACTCCAATGACATCACCTTGTGGTTCCAGCTGTGCACCAGCATCTGCATGAAATTTATTTTGTCCATGTTGATCAGGTGAGATTGGATGAATTGCAGAATATGAATGAGGATGATTATTTGAAGGAAATTCAGTCCTCACTGGTTCTTGTTTGCTTTTCTGTTTGGCTCCAAGATTAATTTCTTTTTTTTTTTTTTTTTTTTGTCTTGTCCAGCATTTAGGCAGCAGAATGATGGTCTGGATGTTCTGCTGAGCAAATTTTCTCTGCCAAGGGAAGCTTTATAGATATAATGATCCCCTTGACTTTCTGATTTTTTATTTTATTTCTATATTTATTTTGTATTGTTGTTTGAATTGTAGAGTTTGTACTGCTGGACCAGAGAGGACAGACAAAAGACAGAAAGAGAAAGGAGAAGAAACACCTCATAAGAAAAGGGAAAGAGATAAAGGGAGAGAAAAGGGAGAGAAAAAAACAACAACTAAAAAATAACCCAAAAACAAAAAGAAAGAAAACAACCTACAGATGTATACATACACACATACAGGCACACACATACATATACACACACACATACACACGCATACATACATATACACACACGTATACACACATAATATATATATATACACAAATATATACATATGTACACATATACATATACACACACACCTCTATGCACACACATACACACACATACATACGTACAAACATATACGCACTTGCCAGTATTAACACATATACATACACATACAAGCCAACTTTAGATCATAGTAACTAAACTATGAATGTAAAAAGTTAAATATAAATGAGAAACAAACAGAAATGAGAAAACCAGCTGCTGTTAGTGAATAAACCTGCAGACGACTCGGTGACTGTGTCACATGCAGAACATGCAGAGTGGAACGTGTTCAGAGAAGATCATGCCAGTGTGACCCCTCCCAGTGACCCAGTGTCCCCCGAGCACCAAGACCCTCCACGCACCCACGCACTCACACACACACACACACACGCACACACACACATACGCACACACATGTGCACACACACACACACACATGCACCCACCCACCTACCCCCACCCACACCCACACGCATCCACACTTCCTCCTTAAACACACCCTATACACCCATTCTCTTACACACGCTCAAACTCACACTCTCCTACCCCCGTTCTTTATACACACACCCCCTCACACACACATCCCTGCTCCCTCTATAATCACCCATTCTTCCATACACGCATACCCCACTCTACACACACACACACACCTCCCTACACCCCTCTATCCACATTCACACTCCTCATTGTACACCCACCCCATCACTTCCCTGTACCACCAACATAACCCCACATACACACCCCCACCCATCTGCATACACCCCCCCCTTCCTCCTATCCCAGCGGCCATCCACTTTCCTAAATTCTTTCACCCTGATCCCCCCACCCCCCCCTCTACCCTAACATTCATTCACCACTTCATCCATTGGCTCATGCACGCCCTCACCTTTCTTTCCCAACGTGTCCCCTGTGAGATTCCCCCGGGGGAGCAGGGGATAGGAGGGCCCCGATCAGGGCCCCACAACTACCCCCCACCCCTGTCAATGCCCCCCCACCACTCCACACATGCAGCTGATCCAGCACCACCCAGGGCCAGCAGCAGTCCCACCCCCGCCAGGCCAGCCCAGACCCAGGCCCCCTGAACAGCACCACTCCCCCGCCCAACCCCCCCGGCACAGCCCCGGAAATAGGGGCGTGGCAGGACCCCATCGTCACCCCCCTCCCTCCCAGCTTATGAATGATTGTGAAGTGTGTGTTGTTTGCAATTAAAATTGGGAAGAAGTAACCACATCATGTTGGGAGCGGGACCACCAAAGCAGCCCCGCCCACCGCACACTGCATGGCCCGCCCCCCAAAACATGTCCATGTGTTGTCAGTGTGTGTTTTTTGTGTTATGTTGACTAAGTGTAATTAAAACTGGGAGGTGAACCGATGCTGGGTGCAGCGATGGAGACCACCTTGATGGCCTCTCTCACCATCCAGATCAACATGTCCGCCTCCCAACGCCCTGCCTGTGTGTGGTGGAAGAAGGGAAGGAGGGGGGTCCGGGATTTAGGTCCCGAGGGAAGCGCCCCTCCCTCAAGAAGATGAGCCACCTGCGGCACGAGGCACGTCCCCCATTCCCGGGGCCCCCGAAGGCCAGGACAGGCAAGGGCAGCTGCCCCAACAACCAGGGCCCTCAGCAACCCCAATAAAGGAGCCGCCACCGGCCCCAGAAGGCACCAACGAACCACATGCAGAAGTGGGGGGGGGGGGGGGCAAAGAAGAGGAGGGGCGGGAGAAGGAGAGACAGACCAAGGGCCCACCGCCCCCACACCCCTAGGAGACGCCCCCACCCAGAGACACGTTGCATTCCCTTCTCCTTTACACACCAACACATTCACACCCCCTCACCATCAGCCTGGTGTACACACACATCTACACACACACACACCTACACACACATCTACACACACACACACCTACAGACCCACACATCTACACACACACACACACACACCTACAGACCCACACACACATCTACACACACACACACACCTACAGACCCACACATACATCTATACACATACACACCCATTCTAACAGATACACGGCCAAAAGATTAGTCCACCTCCAAAACCCTACATCCCCCCCCCCCCCCCCCCCCCCCCCCCCCCCCCCTGCCCATCACAAAACACCCCTTCTCATTCTACCTACCTTAGAACAAACCACCGCAACTCCCCACTTCTCTCACTGAAGTCCTCCCCCCTTCATAATCATGACCCTTCACCCCCCTATACACCTACATACACATGCACCCCCCCACTCCCCCCTACACACGGGCCACTACCCCCCCATACACATGCATCTCAATACTCCTCTATATACACACCCCTATCTCCCATGTATTTAACACCAGATTATCCACACACAAGCCCTTACCCCCTCCCATACACACACACACACACACACACACACACACACACACACACACCCACTCCCTCATTCACAACCCCAACCCCCCACACAATCATGTACTATCACACGCCCCAAAACCTCCACCCCACACACCTACATGCCCTAACACACTCCCCCTTACACACAACCCTACCCCCCACAAACTCATGCTCCACTACACTCCCCATAAACCCCCCACATATAAACCACCACACACCTCCTACACCCCACACATTCATGTACTATCACAGTCCCCTAAACCTCCACCCCAACACCCCTCACACACTCCCGCATACACACACCCCTCACCCCCTATACCTTCATGTACCGCTACAATCCTCTATACACACCCCGCATATACACCCCCGCACTCCCTCATACATACACCCCCACACATACATGCCTCAACACACTCCCACATACACGCACCCCTACCCCCCATACATTCATGTACCACTACACTCCTCCATACACACCCCATATATACACAGGCACCCCCCCATCCTCAACTATCTTGGGCCCGGGTCCCTCTGCCGGGCACCAGGGCACGGACCCGCCCCCGCTGCAGAGGCAGGTCCAGGTCAGCCCAACCCCCCCCACGGCAGGGCCGACCCCCCCATCCCCGAGAAGCAGGGGACAGCCCCGGGCACCGGAGCCCAGGACCCGCACCCCGCCCACCCCACAGCGGCACGGCCACCCGTCACGGAGCCAATACCCACCGATCCAGCCCCCGCCAGCGACCTCGCCCCACCGCCAAAAGGCAACTCCAACCATTGATCCACCCAAGGCCTCCCACCAGGTCTGGAAACCTAGCCCCCCCAGTAATGAAGCAGCCAAGATCCCCGTCCAGGGGTCCACCCCAGACCCACAGCCACCTGAGCCACCCAGCCACTCCCTAGCCCCGAGCGGGATGAGGTCACACTCCCCCCCCCCTACACTAAGTGATGGAGCTGATCACAGGAGACCAGAGAGAGTGAAATCCAGCTGACTGATCCTTTGAGGAGGCAGACATCATTTCCATGCTGATGTAATCTAATAACAGATTTCTAAACTGCTGGATACACAGATTCTGTTTGCTTTTCCAGTTCACAAGGATAGTTTTCTTTGCAATGCACAGGCTGCTGAGGATTGGTTTTGCTAAATTAAACCCTGTTATTTTCACCTAAGTGACTCAAGAGGCCCAGTTTGGGGTTTGCAGGGATATTACATTTAAACCAGTCTGACAGATCTTTACATACCTGGAGCCAGAATCTCTGGACAGGTGGACAAGACCATAAGGCATGGTAGTAGCTGTCAATCATGTTGTCAGTACAGTGTGGACAGATATGTGAGTGTAACAGACCCATCTTGAACATCCTGTGTCCCGTATAATGAGTTCTGTGTAGAATTTTGAATTGTATTAATTGCATGCTTGAATTCTTAGTCATTTTGAATGTGTTTAAGCAGATTTGTGACCATTCATTTTGATTGAAGTTACTGGATAAGTCTGCTTCCCATTTAGAAGTTGGGAGAGAGATGGAATCTTCTAGCTTCAATAGTAATCTGTATATTTTGGATAGAAGCTTCGGGGCCTTAAGATTTAGGAATTCTGTAGCCCTGATAGGTAACTGTAAGTTTAGTTGATCAGTGGTGTATTTCTTACTTATAATAGATTTAAGTTGGTGGTATTCTAAGAATTTGGTGCTGCTGAATTCATACCGTGAAGAAATTGCATCAAATGGCAGAAAGTTTCCATTTTCTGTTATATGTTCTAACTGCTTTACTCCTTTATTCTTCCACCGAGGGAAGTTTATCATCTTTCTGTTTTGCAGGAAGTCAGGATTGTTCCAGATGGGTGTGAGCTTACATGGAATGAGCGCAGACTTGGTTACTTTCAGGAATTCCCACCAAGCCGTTAAACTGGAGCTGATGTTAATGCTTTTAAAACACTTATATGACTTGACAGTTGAGCTGATGAATGGTAAATCAGAGATGACTAAATCCTCACACAATGCTTGCTCAACATCCAGCCATGGCTCATCCAAAGAACTTGGATTAAGCCACTTGGAGATGCATTGCAGCCTATTACATAAGAAATATTGATTAAAATTTGGCAGGTCCAACCCACCTCTGTCTTTGGTCAGTTGTAAAGTTTTTAGACTAATGCGGGATGGCTTGTTTTTCCAGAGAAATCTGGATATGTGGGAGTCTAGTGATTTAAACCAAGTGGAGGATGGTCTGATGGGAACCATTGAGAAAAGGTAATTAACTTTTGGTAAAACCATCATTTTAACAGTGGAAACCCTCCCCATAAGTGATATGGGCAAGCGGTTCCACCTTGAGAGGTCATCCTCCACTGTTTTTATTAGCTGATCATGATTTAACTTTATTAGTTCGGTTAGTCTGGGAGAGATTATTATACCTAAATAACTAATATTTCCTGACTGTATAGTGGTGTTAGATATGTTTTTAAAGTCACAGTTAATGGGCATTGCTGTAGTCTTTAACCAGTTAATAGAATAGTCTGATATTGAAGAGAATTTATTAATTAGTGTGATTGTTTGAGAAAGTGTTGTTTGTGAGTTGTTAAGGAAAAGTAAAATGTCATCTGCGTAAAGACTAATTTTATGTTCAATATTTTTAGCTTGAATTCCTTTGATTTCTGGGTTTTGTCCAAGATTCATTTCAACAGTAGTTGCTGTACTTTGATTTGGACGAAGGAGAGGGATGAATTCATTTGCGTTAGCATTGAGTGGCTGTTCCACTTGTTCCTTTTCAAGGTAGGAATTCATTCCGTCTGAAACCTTTGATGATCCTTTCCTGCTTGTTTTGCTTTGAGTTTTAAAGACATTAAGTTTTGCCTTTTTTTCAGCTATTTCAGCATCCAGTTGTAGCTTTTCCTTTCTTTTGCGCAGTCGCTCTTCCTCTTCTTCAAGTGCATGTTTTTCATTCAGAAGTGTCTGCTTAATGGTTAAAGCTGCCAACTCAGCTTCAGCCACCAGACGAGCAGAAGATGTTGAGGATCTTGATGAAGAGGTTTTATAGCTTCCAACATTTGAAACACTGTCACTTGGCTTGATATCATCCTCCTTTTCTATTGCTGACTTTGATGGGAAATTTGTTGCACTTCTTTCTTGATCCAGTTGCTGTATAGAAACAGCTGGGTTTTGTTCCTGTTCACTTATCCAGTTTTCAGTGTTCTTTAAAAATGCATTGCTGTATTTCATGATACTTGAAAACCATTCTTCTTGTTTTGTGATTTCCTCCTCAGGCATCATAAGCAGCAATTCATTGTGTAAAACAGAGGCCTTCTCACAGAAAACCTTTAAATCCCCCATGTTCTGTTTTATTTCTGCAAGATTTTCATTTTCTTTCATGAGTTCTTTCATTTTTGGTATTAATCCTTTAATTTTATTGACAACCCTTTTGCGGTCATCTTGTAAATTTGCTATTTTATTTAACAAAGCCTTTTCAGTGAGTTTGCTTTCCCTCTTTTCCACATAGTCCACGTCAGCAGACAGGGCTGCACCACCACCTATTTGACTCATGATTCCTTTGTTTTTTCTTCTTTTCCTCTTAAGTTTTCATTAAACAATTGCATCCCCTGTGGGCAACAACAGTCATAATTCCATTCAACAGAGCGGCATCTTTATTGTCCTTTAAACATCATCCAAGCAGCGCATTTAAAGAGGCAAAGTGCGGAGTTTACTCATAGAGCGCAGCCAGCGCAAAACATCCAGCAGCTTATCCAACATTCGTACCTTTATTCTCCTCAGGAGATACTCCGTCATTTAACGATATGTGGCTTGCTTTTCACACAGTCTGACACAGACATCCACAGGTAGGCTTACCTGCGCTCCTTATGAATATGTCTGGAGTGGCCGCTTTACGCGCGCTCTCCTTCAGATCCGCACTTACTTGGCGTCTTCCTGGTTTCTGTGATCTGATGCTGCTTGCGATGATTCTTTTGTAGATTGCCGTTTTTTGTTGACTAAAAGATGTAGCGACTTCCACAGTTGCTACTGAGGCGACGACTGGGTCCGGTCTATTTGTTTGACACGCTGTTGGTGGTTCCTATAAATGATGCACATAGGTCGCAGATATCATGGATTTATTTATTGAAACTGTTACAAATACTGCCTGATGATCGGGTACGATGTTATTTCACCAGCATAATATGTCACAGTGTGCAACGTCAAATGTGTATCTAGAGTGGTCAACAGAAATTACAGCTTCACAGCCCTCCTCTCTAGCAAAAACCCAAGTGACTGGCTGACAGTGCCCTTTTAACTCCTCAGCCCTATACCGATCCACATCCACGTGACCCCAATTCATATCACCAAGACAACAATATAACATCAACCATCCACCCAGTGATAATTCCCAACATAAACTACATTTATGGGTCCTACATTATTTATTGTCATACAGTTGATGCAGCCTTATGTTGTCTGGGCTGAAAATTTAGAAATGTACACGAGCCGGGAATACTCAGAGATCATCTGTGTGCTGTCTTTAAACAGGTTTGCCACCGTAACAGCCTGCCTGGTGCATGTTTTGTCAGAGACAAAAGATGTCACCTTAGACCTCCAGAGGTCTAAGGTGAAAACCAAGCCCACATGTTCCCCACAAAATCCATATCCACACTGTTCACAGTCACAACCAGCAGGGCTCTGCCAGACCCTCTGGTTCTGGGATCCCCGGGCCCCATCAGCAGCGGCCGGGTCCCTGCAGTCACATCTGCATATCAGGTCCTGCTCCAGGACTCAGAGCTGACACAGAAGGGAGGTGGAGTGTTGCAGCATGTTGTAGGGACCGTTTCTGCTCCAGTGTCCTGACTGACAGCATGTGTGACAAACAGAACTCTGCAGTGGTCCAGACCAAAACTCCCCCTTCCCCAGTTCACCCCCTGAATCCCCCTCGGGCATGTTAACATGTTGGGGTCCCTGTGGAGACCATGGTGCATGCTGACAAGGGTTAAAGGGGTGGTGAGCTGCCGTGGTCGACGCCGTGCAGCAGACGAGCTTCTGCTGCATCTGAATCATTTAGTCATGTGATTATAGTCTCATAATTATAATGTTCTTCTGTTGAATACTGTTAAACATATCATATGGACCATGTTCTGTGCTGTGAAAATCCTGGACTCTGGATTATAACTGTATTTGTGTGAGTCTATAGTGGCAGTGGATCCATAAGTCAGTGTTTCCCTGGGAAAGCTGAACATGACCTCGCCAAGAAGATAACGCAGCTTTAACACATGAAGATGATGTTGGTGTGTCGTTTCTGTTTTAAAGCTTGAGATTTTACCTCTTTTTTCCCTCTAACATTACGCTTATATTCAACATCTCTCAGCTGGGTATTTAACAAGCACAGCCCAAAGTCTTTCTCCGTTTATTTTCAGTCAACGTCAGTTTATTTAGTCGTACAAGACATAAACATAAAATAACTGTAATCTTAAAGAAAAAAAAGTCACCATTTAATGTCTGAAAGGGATTAAACAGAAGCTCAAGCCCATCCAGTCCACGCAATGCACACCAACCCAACAGAATCAGCTCCCAACGCCACACATCACGTCCCTCATCTTTCGGTTTATTCTTTACTTCTTCCAATGTGTTGTTACACTTAAAAATCTCCTCAGATGATAGAATTGTGTTTCCTCTGGGAAAAGGGTTCTGCATTCATACAAAGAGTGGCTTTTATGTTTATACAAAAGCTTTAGGAAGAACCGCATAAATAGCTATTTTACACAGGATTTGTATGTACACTATATGCATAATTCCACCACATCCTCATATCTAGAAAACAATAACAGACCAGAAACTTCAGCGTGTGTTCTGTGGGAAGCAGGAAAAGCAATAATGAGAGGGAAAATAATATCTTTCTCTTCCCATAAGAAAAAGAAGGAAACTTTGAGAACATCAGAATTAGAACACAGAATTAAATCACTAGAGGAAGCTTACCATGTCTCCCCAGAAGAACACACACTGAATGATATTAGAAAAGCCAAATTAGAACTTAATGAAATAATAGATAAAAGAACACAATTCATGGTGCAAAGACTTCGATTGGACAATTTTGAACATGGTAACAAATCTGGAAAGTTCCTGGCTAACCAACTAAAGGCAAATAAGGAGGAAACAACAATTTCCTCTATAAAAGATTCAGAAGGAAATATGAACCTCCAATATGAACTTGGCGAATATTTCAGTCCTATTAAAACCAGGAAAGGACCCTACACTCCCATCCAGTTATCGTCCAATTTCATTAATAAACGTAGATCTCAAAATAATCAGCAAAGCTCTAGCCAGAAGGATAGAGAAAATAACCCCTTCCATTATTCACGCTGATCAAACAGGCTTTATAAAAGGTAGACATTCCTACACTAACATGCGCAGATTAATTAACATAATAGATTATTCAACTCTACACAATCTGTCCACAGTTATTTCTTTAGATGCAGAAAAAGCATTTGACCGTGTAAACTGGAAATTTTTATTTGCAACTTTAAAAGAATTTGGGTTTGGGTCATCATTTATTGACTGGATAAAAATATTATACAACAACCCAAATGCATGTGTGAAGACTAATGACAAAACTTCTCCAAACTTCTGCTTCCAGAGAGGCACCAGACAGGGCTGCCCACTTTCTCCATCACTCTTTGCCATTTTTATCGAACCCCTGGCAGCTGCCATAAAACAAAACCCAGAAATCAAAGGAATTCAAGCTAAAAATATTGAACATAAAATTAGTCTTTACGCAGATGACATTTTACTTTTCCTTCACAACTCACAAACAACACTTTCTCAAACAATCACACTAATTAATACATTCTCTTCAATATCAGACTATTCTATTAACTGGTTAAAGACTACAGCAATGCCCATTAACTGTGACTTTAAAAACATATCTAACACCACTATACAGTCAGGAAATATTAGTTATTTAGGTATAATAATCTCTCCCAGACTAACCGAACTAATAAAGTTAAATCATGATCAGCTAATAAAAACAGTGGAGGATGACCTCTCAAGGTGGAACCGCTTGCTCATATCACTTATGGGGAGGGTTTCCACTGTTAAAATGACGGTTCTACCAAGAGTTAATTACCTTTTCTCAATGATTCCCATCAGACCATCCTCCACTTGGTTTAAATCACTAGACTCCCACATATCCAGATTTCTCTGGAAAAACAAGCCATCCCGCATTAGTCTAAAAACTTTACAACAGACCAAAGACAGAGGTGGGTTGGACCTGCCAAATTTTAATCAATATTTCTTATGTAACAGGCTGCAATGCATCTCCAAGTGGCTTAATCCAAGTTCTTTGGATGAGCCATGGCTGGATGTTGAGCAAGCATTGTGTGAGGATTTAGTCATCTCTGATTTACCATTCATCAGCTCAACTGTCAAGTCATATAAATGTTTCAAAAGCATTAACATCAGCTCCAGTTTAACGGCTTGGTGGGAATTCCTGAAAGTAACCAAGTCTGGACTTATTCCATGTAAGCTCACACCCATCTGGAACAATCCTGACTTCCTGCAAAACAGAAAGATGATAAACTTCCCTCGGTGGAAGAATAAAGGAGTAAAGCAGTTAGAACATATAACAGAAAATGGAAACTTTCTGCCATTTGATGCAATTTCTTCACGGTATGAATTCAGCAGCACCAAATTCTTAGAATACCACCAACTTAAATCTATCATAAGTAAGAAATACACCACTGATCAACTAAACTTACAGTTACCTATCAGGGCTGCAGAATTCTTAAATCTTAAGGCCCCGAAGCTACTATCCAAAATATACAGATTACTATTGAAGCTAGAAGATTCCATCTCTCTCCCAACTTCTAAATGGGAAGCAGACTTATCCAGTAACTTCAATCAAAATGAATGGTCACAAATCTGCTCAAACACATTCAGAATGACTAAGAATTCAAACATGCAATTAATACAATTCAAAATTCTACACAGAACTCATTATACGGGACACAGGATGTTCAAGATGGGTCTGTTACACTCACATATCTGTCCACACTGTACTGACAACATGATTGACAGCTACTACCATGCCTTATGGTCTTGTCCACCTGTCCAGAGATTCTGGCTCCAGGTATGTAAAGATCTGTCAGACTGGTTTAAATGTAATATTCCTGCAAACCCCAAACTGGGCCTCTTGAGTCACTTAGGTGAAAATAACAGGGTTTAATTTAGCAAAACCAATCCTCAGCAGCCTGTGCATCGCAAAGAAAACTATCCTTGTGAACTGGAAAAGCAAACAGAATCTGTGTATCCAGCAGTTTAGAAATCTGTTATTAGATTACATCAGCATGGAAATGATGTCTGCCTCCTCAAAGGATCAGTCAGTTGAATTTCACTCTCTCTGGTCACCTGTGATCAGCTCCATCACTTAGTGTAGGGGGGGGGTGTGACCTCATCCCGCTCGGGGCTGGGGACTGGCTGGGTGGCTCAGGTGGCTGTGGGTCTGGGGTGGACCCCTGGACGGGGATCTTGGCTGCTTCATTACTGGGGGGGCTAGGTTTCCAGACCTGGTGGGAGGCCTTGGGTTGATCAATGGTTGGAGTTGCCTTTTGGCGGTGGGGCGAGGTCGCTGGCGGGGGCTGGATCGGCGGGTATTGGCTCCGTGACGGGTGGCCGTGCCGCTGTGGGGTGGGCGGGGTGCGGGTCCTGGGCTCCGGTGCCCGGGGCTGTCCCCTGCTTCTCGGGGATGGGGGGTCGGCCCTGCCGTGGGGGGGGTTGGGCTGACCTGGACCTGCCTCTGCAGCGGGGGCGGGTCCGTGCCCTGGTGCCCGGCAGAGGGACCCGGGCCCAAGATAGTTGAGGATGGGGGGGTGCCTGTGTATATATGGGGTGTGTATGGAGGAGTGTAGTGGTACATGAATGTATGGGGGGTAGGGGTGCGTGTATGTGGGAGTGTGTTGAGGCATGTATGTGTGGGGGTGTATGTATGAGGGAGTGCGGGGGTGTATATGCGGGGTGTGTATAGAGGATTGTAGCGGTACATGAAGGTATAGGGGGTGAGGGGTGTGTGTATGCGGGAGTGTGTGAGGGGTGTTGGGGTGGAGGTTTAGGGGACTGTGATAGTACATGAATGTGTGGGGTGTAGGAGGTGTGTGGTGGTTTATATGTGGGGGGTTTATGGGGAGTGTAGTGGAGCATGAGTTTGTGGGGGGTAGGGTTGTGTGTAAGGGGGAGTGTGTTAGGGCATGTAGGTGTGGGGGTGGAGGTTTTGGGGCGTGTGATAGTACATGATTGTGTGGGGGGTTGGGGTTGTGAATGAGGGAGTGGGTGGTGTGTGTGTGTGTGTGTGTGTGTGTGTGTGTGTGTGTGTGTGTGTGTGTGTGTGTGTGGGAAGGGGTAAGGGCTTGTGTGTGGGGAATCTGGTGTTAAATACATGGGAGATAGGGGTGTGTATATAGAGGAGTATTGAGATGCATGTGTATGGGGGGGTAGTGGCCCGTGTGTAGGGGGGAGTGGGGGGGTGCATGTGTATGTAGGTGTATAGGGGGGTGAAGGGTCATGATTATGAAGGGGGTAGGACTTCAGTGAGAGAAGTGGGGAGTTGCGGTGGTTTGTTCTAAGGTAGGTAGAATGAGAAGGGGTGTTTTGTGATGGGCAGGGGGGGGGGGGGGGATGTAGGGTTTTGGAGGTGGACTAAACTTTTGGCCGTGTATCTGTTAGAATGGGTGTGTATGTGTATAGATGTATGTGTGGGTCTGTAGGTGTGTGTGTGTAGATGTGTGTGTAGGTGTGTGTGTGTGTAGATGTGTGGGTCTGTAGGTGTGTGTGTGTGTGTAGATGTGTGGGTCTGTAGGTGTGTGTGTGTGTGTAGATGTGTGGGTCTGTAGGTGTGTGTGTGTGTAGATGTGTGTGTAGGTGTGTGTGTGTGTAGATGTGTGTGTAGGTGTGTGTGTGTGTAGATGTGTGTGTAGGTGTGTGTGTGTGTAGATGTGTGTGTACACCAGGCTGATGGTGAGGGGGTGTGAATGTGTTGGTGTGTAAAGGAGAAGGGAATGCAACGTGTCTCTGGGTGGGGGCGTCTCCTAGGGGTGTGGGGGCGGTGGGCCCTTGGTCTGTCTCTCCTTCTCCCGCCCCTCCTCTTCTTTGCCCCCCCCCCCCACTTCTGCATGTGGTTCGTTGGGGCCTTCTGGGGCCGGTGGCGGCTCCTTTATTGGGGTTGCTGAGGGCCCTGGTTGTTGGGGCAGCTGCCCTTGGCCTGTCCTGGCCTTCGGGGGCCCCGGGAATGGGGGACGTGCCTCGTGCCGCAGGTGGCTCATCTTCTTGAGGGAGGGGCGCTTCCCTCGGGACCTAAATCCCCGGACCCCCCTCCTTCCCTTCTTCCACCACACAGGCAGGGCGTTGGGAGGCGGACATGTTGATCTGGATGGTGAGAGAGGCCATCAAGGTGGTCTCCATCGCTGCACCCAGCATCGGTTCACCTCCCAGTTTTAATTACACTTAGTCAACATAACACAAAAAACACACACTGACAACACATGGACATATTTTGGGGGGCGGGCCATGCAGTGTGCGGTGGGCGGGGCTGCTTTGGTGGTCCCGCTCCCAACATGATGTGGTTACTTCTTCCCAATTTTAATTGCAAACAACACACACTTCACAATCATTCATAAGCTGGGAGGGAGGGGGTGACAATGGGGTCCTGCCACGCCCCTATTTCTGGGGCTGTGCCGGGGGGGTTGGGCGGGGGAGTGGTGCTGTTCAGGGGGCCTGGGTCTGGGCTGGCCTGGCGGGGGTGGGACTGCTGCTGGGCCTGAGTGGTGCTGGATCAGCTGCATGTGTGGAGTGGTGGGGGGGCGTTGACAGGGGTGGGGGGTAGTTGTGGGGCCCTGATCGGGGCCCTCCTATCCCCTGCTCCCCCGGGGGTATCTCACAGGGGACACGTTGGGAAAGAAAGGTGAGGGCGTGCATGAGCCAATGGATGAAGTGGTGAATGAATGTTAGGGTAGAGGGGGGGGTGGGGGGATCAGGGTGAAAGAATTTAGGAAAGTGGATGGCCGCTGGGATAGGAGGAAGGGGGGGGTGTATGCAGATGGGTGGGGGTGTGTATGTGGGGTTATGTTGGTGGTACAGGGAAGTGATGGGGTGGGTGTACAATGAGGAGTGTGAATGTGGATAGAGGGGTGTAGGGAGGTGTGTGTGTGTGTGTGTAGAGTGGGGTATGCGTGTATGGAAGAATGGGTGATTATAGAGGGAGCAGGGATGTGTGTGTGAGGGGGTGTGTGTATAAAGAACGGGGGTAGGAGAGTGTGAGTTTGAGTGTGTGTAAGAGAATGGGTGTATAGGGTGTGTTTAAGGAGGAAGTGTGGATGCGTGTGGGTGTGGGTGGGGGTAGGTGGGTGGGTGCATGTGTGTGTGTGTGTGTGTGTGTGTGTGTGCGTGTGTGTGCGTGTGTGCGTATGTGTGTGTGTGTGTGTGTGTTTGTGTTCGTGGGTGCGTGGAGGGTCTTGGTGCTCGGGGAGCGCTGCTGGTCCACTGGGGTGCGGCCTGGCTGCCGCCCGGTGGCGGTCTGGGGACCCTCCGTCGGTGTGGGCTGGGCCCTCTGCCTGCGGGGGTGGGGGGTTGCTTCTGGGCTCTTGGGGCCGTGGGGCCCGCGCTCTGTCTGCCCTGGGTGGCCGGTGCCCGGCGGGGCCGGTCCTCGCTGGTCCGGGCCTGCTGGGGCCTGTTCCCCCTGACTGCGGGGGACTCTGGCTGGGACCCCCCCTCTGCCTCCTCCTGGGTCGGTGCATGGCTGGCTCCGGGGGGGGGGGCAGTTGGGGTCTGCGCCTGGGGATGGCTGCCGATGGCCCGGGTCTCGGGGGTCCTCCTGGCGTGCCTCTTGCCTTTGTGTGGGAGGGGTCACACTGGCATGATCTTCTCTGAACACGTTCCACTCTGCATGTTGTTCTGCATGTGACACAGTCACCGAGTCGTCTGCAGGTTTATTCACTAACAGCAGCTAGTTTTCTCATTTCTGTTTGTTTCTCATTTATATTTAACTTTTTACATTCATAGTTTAGTTACTATGATCTAAAGTTGGCTTGTATGTGTATGTATATGTGTTAATACTGGCAAGTGCGTATATGTTTGTACGTATGTATGTGTGTGTATGTGTGTGCATAGAGGTGTGTGTGTAAATGTATGTATGTGTATATGTATATGTGTACATATGTATATATATGTGTATATATATATATTATGTGTGTATACGTGTGTGTATATGTATGTGTGTGCCTGTATGTGTGTGTATGTATACATCTGTAGGTTGTTTTCTTTCTTTTTGTTTTTGGGTTATTTTTTAGTTGTTGTTTTCTCTCCCTTTTCTCTCCCTTTATCTCTTTCCCTTTTCTTATGAGGTGTTTCTTCTCCTTTCTCTTTCTGTCTTTTGTCTGTCCTCTCTGGTCCAGCAGTACAAACTCTACAATTCAAACAACAATACAAAATAAACATAGAAATAAAATAAAAAATCAGAAAGTCAAGGGGATCATTATATCTATAAAGCTTCCCTTGGCAGAGAAAATTTGCTCAGCAGAACATCCAGACCATCATTCTGCTGCCTAAATGCTGGACAAGACAAAAAAAATTTAAAAAAATTTAAAAAAGAATCACAATTCATGAACACAACAAAACAAACCCATAAAATAACACTAACTACCCAAAGAGATGCAGGAAACTAAAACATCAGAATGGTCACTCCCAGCAGGGTTGAAGAAAATCATCCTGAAAGGAAAAACACTCATGTGTCAGAGTCAGAATCAGAAAAGCCATCACTACCAAAAAAGAAGGAAAAAGGATCAAAGAGAGGGAGATCCGAAGCAGGAAGAGAGTAATAAACAAGCCGAGGAATGCGACATCCTAAGGCAGAGTCAATCAGCCCAACCAACAAGGCTCTGATACACGGGACGACACAGCAAACACAGAACAAAAAGGGCAGCAAATACTGCAATGGAACCCCAATAGCGTTGACGTAGGCAGAAGCAGCTGAGTCGTCAGGATGAACAGAGTGTCTGGACCGAGTGACCGGATAAGGGGGCAGATGGGAAACCCAGGAAGACAACTGCAGGCAAGAGAAGGGTGACAGGGGCATATATACCAGCCCACTTCAATGGCAGTACGCCCCTAAGAACCAGACCACCGTACCACCACCAAATGCCGGCGCAGGTCACAGAAAATTAACAGCATAAACACCGTCACACCAAGCACGGACCACGGTCCAGGAAATACATATCTGAGAGGGTTAGGGTTTTCAGAAGAGAGCAAACAATCATACAGGCGGAGTATGATTCAGGACAAAGTCTCCAGGCTGAAGTAAACGGAGCTGCTTAGACGCTGGTTCAGGAAGGTCTGCAGCAACCTGAGAGCAAATGCCTGAAAAGGTTCACATGAGATCAGCACAGTATGTTAAAACATTACTATCACACAGGGTCGTTCCAGGAGGGGGAGCCTCGGAGGGGCCCATGCCCATTCAGGTGGACCTGCAAAAAGAATCTACGGGGGGGGGGGGGGGGCTTTTGGGTCCTCCCCTTTTACACATGCGCATGGACAACAGCACGAGAGGAAGTGCTTTTGGTCCAAGGAAGGCCCGAGAGAGAACAAGGAGGAAATCTCTCCGTTGTCGTGGAATTTATCCGAAGAGAAATAAATCTATAAATCAACTGTTTTCTGTTCAATTTATTGGGCATGTACAGATGTTGCGGGCGAGAGGTCTGGAGAGCTCTGCCCCTGTTCAGAGTGCTACAGTGTTCTTTAAACAACCTCTGCCTGGCAGCACTAGTCAAAACAACTGCTAGCTTAGAGATAACAGTTAAAGCTGAAGCAGGCCTTGAACAGAACACTTGGTTTTATGCATGAATCTACTAAAGCAAGCTTACTGAACTACTCTAAACTATGCAGAATATAAAACTTGTACTAAATAAAAGAAGCTTAATAAATGAGTAACATATTAAAACAGGATCCCACCACAATTCCCCCTTTTGATCCCCTCCAGGATCAACACAAAAGAACCACAATACACAAACACAATAGAGCAAGAAAAAAAAAAAAAAACCAAAAACAAGAAAAAAAAAACCAAAACAACAAATCCATAAAACATCACTAACTACCCAGAGAGATACAGGAAACCAAAACATCAGAATGGTCACACCCGGCAGGGTTTGAAGAGCATTCATCATAAAACATCCTGTAAGGAAAAACAATCACACATCAGCGTCAGAATCAGAACCACCATCACTATCAAAATAGAAGGGGAAAGGATCAGAGGGAGAAAGATCCGAAGTAGGAAGTGGGTCATAAACAAGCTGAGGAATGCACTGACCTAAGGCAGCATCAACCAGCCTAAGCAGCAGAGCCCTGATACACGGGATGCAACAGCATCCACACAAAAGCAGCAAAACAGAGAAGGATGCAACCGAAGTCAGAACTGATGCAGCGAAGGCCCGAAATCTTCCAAACCCATCAAACCAGCCATTCCCAAAGGGGGCATCAATGCCACAGAGCACAGCCATCTTACTACTAAGGGATCTAAGGCCATCCATAGCACGAGTGAGCTTCCCCATAGGGGCAGTGTTGTTAGGAATGTACGTGCAACACTGTTCCCCAAACAGAGAGCAGACACCCCCTCGCTCAGCCAAGATCATGTCCAATGCCATCCTATTCTGGAAAGCCATCAGGGAGGTCGCCTTGAGCTGTTCATGGACCGCTTGCAGGCCATCTCGAGTAAAATTAGCTCATCAGGGAGAATAGAGCGCCTGGCCCGAGCAACAGGAGAAGGGGGGGCCGGAGGGAAACCTGGGAAGACAGTAGTAGGTAAGAGAAGGGTGACCGGAGCACAAACTCCAGCCCATCGGGCTGGCAGCACACTCCGAAGAACCGGACCACCACACCACCACCAAAGGTTGGCCTGAGCTACAGAAAAATGCACATTAAGAGCATACACACCACCGCACCATACCCGGTCCACAGCCCCAACAAACCCAGAACCGGGAGAGGAGCTTGTGAAGCAAGTGAAATTCTGCCGAGCCACACCTGAGTCAAATAGGGGAGGGGACTGAGTGCGGGACGTAACAGGGAAAGGAACATCCCAGGAAATGCACCTCGGAGAGGGATTCGTGGAAGATAGCAAATCAACCATACAGGCGGAGTCAAAACCAGGCAGAGGGATGATTACATGCAGCACAGGTCTGGGCCCCAGGCAGACTACACAAGCAACCCCAACAGACACCCCTACCTGCTCAGCTAGCAACAACCAGTTATTACTCTGAGCAGATATGCCCGTCATCACTTCAAAGTAATCATCCACTTCCAGGTCACCATTACGCACAACCAGCACCTTACTCAGGGCAGACTTGGGACCCGGGAAAAGACCAACGATGGGAACGTCAGCAGAGGACGAAGACAAGATACGAGGTGGCGACACAACATCACTGCAAAGAGAAAAACCCACAAACGGGTCCTGGCGAGGGCCTGGAATATACACAAATAACCTCATATGATAACAGGAGTTATTAAAAGTGTTACCCCGATACCGACTAGGAGGAGGATGCTGTAAAAGGGGTTCAGAGGTAGTGTTAAAAGTGAACACCAGTGTAGTCTTAGTAAGGTCCAACTTCAACACATGAGAACACCTGCGAGAATTTTCATTATCCATGTAGGAGGAAGGAGACCAGTTAGTCCCAGTATAGGAAAAAACGGTCCCCCAAGGAGACGCAGAAGCGGAGTCAGACAAATACCACTGGTAACCAGTCCACTGATCACCGCGCTTCTCAAAGAACCGGAGAGAGGACAGAGGAAGAGTCACGGTGGCAGAAAATGAAAGGGTATTGTAACACACATAAGGCGCAGACATGGAGGAGGAAGAGCCCGAGCAGGGGCTCTGAAGAATGCCAATCGGGGTATAAGAGTAGATGGACTTGCTTATCGGAATCCACCTAGACACCCGGCGACCACAGCATAAAGGAGGCGCTGTAGGGAGAGGCAGAGGGGTGGTTGCCACAGTGAGGTTAACAAGAGGCAAAGCAGATTGATTAAAGAAGACAATGATTACAGCAAAAATGACCAAGCAACACGTAGAGCCTTTTAATGACCAGCCATGAACCCTGAATGGTTGCTAGGGTCGATTCCTCTCCATGACACCAGAGAGGAATCGGTGGAGCTTGCGTTGGAGCTTGGCACGCTACTGTTGCAGGTGGACGCTAGTTTCACTCCACACTGATATTGCTTGAGAACGCCGACTGGTCTTCAGGTGTGAGTAGACTGTCTCACTACCCACGCTACCACAGGGATTATTCTGCCCTCTGCTGGGTGGTGCGTTACACTGCTGCGACAGAGGTAGCAGCAAGACGAAGAGCAGAGTTCACCTTCCACTGAGGATGTACAGAAGTGAAGGCCACAGGTCTTCAGATGTGAGAGTAGACTTTCTCACATCCAACACCACCACAGGGGATTATTCTGCCCCTATGTTGAGTGGGGTGACAACGCTGCTAGGGTGGACCAGAAGCAGCTGGAGGAGCCTCAGCGGGAGGAGGCACCTTCCTGCAATGAGTCGCGTGCACCCACGTGGCTCTCTCCCCCACCGTCACTGCAGTCTGAGTGATCAGGAGAACCTGGAAGGGCCCCTCCCAACGCCGTTGATTCCACCTCCGTCTCTTGAAGCTCTTAACCAGAACGAAGTCCCCAGGTCTAAACGAATGGAGCTGTCCCTCCGCGGGCAAAGGGAGGGATGCTGACACCTGTGAGCGGATTCCTGAAAGAGTTTTAGTCAGGTTAGCACAATACGACAACATGTTGCTCTCACACAGAGCCGTATCAGGAGGCGGAGCCTTGGGTGGGCCATCCCAACGTTCGGTGGAGCTGCAAACAGAATCTCAAAAGGACTGAGGTTAGATCTTTCCCTCCTACGCATGCGCATATACATCAGCACAATGGGAAGGGCCTTCGTCCAGGGGAGGCCTGACTCCGCACAGTACTTCGCCAGTTTGTTCTTCAGGGTCCCATTTTCCCTCTCAATTGCTCCCCCACTCGTCGGACTGTAGGAGCAGTGTTTCCTGACATCAATGCCTAGATGCAGGGAAATCTGAGACAGTGCCTCATTAGCAAAATGAGTTGCACAGTCACTGGACAGACGTCCAGGGAGACCCCAGCGAGGAATTATTTCACATAGTAGGGCCCGCGCCACAGCAGACGCATCTGCCTTCGAAGTGGGAAAAGCCTCAACCCACTTAGACCACATGTCCACAACAACAAGACAATACCTCTTTCCTTCAGAGGGCGATACTTCAATGAAGTCCATCATCACATGTTCAAATGGCCCTGCAGGGGGTGGATGTGCCGCACTGTCAGCGTCCCGTGCCTGCCTGCCCGGATTGTGGGAAGCACAAACCAAGCACGCCTGGCAGTACCGCTGAGCACACGCCATGAAACCCCTTGTGAACCAATGCGCCGCCACCATGTCCATCATTCCCCCTTTGGACACATGGTCCAAACCATGTGACAACTTAGCAAAATGATGAAACAAAGCAGAGGGCAAGCAAGGTTTACCATCAGGCCCAAACCAGCCCGCATCAGAGCAGGTGGCACCCGCTTTCCTCCATAGACGCTTATCATCCTGCGAAGTCAGGGACTGCATCGCAGAGAGGGAGGACGGAATCGGTGAGGACACTGCAACAAGAGAAAAAGAAGACATCCGAGAGGACAGGGGGCCCCGAGCAGCAGCATCCGCCCGTGCATTCCCTGTAGAAACGGGGTCTGAACCGTTAGTGTGAGCAGAGCACTTACATACAGCAATCTGTGAAGGAAGCAAAATAGCAGATAAAAGCCTGTAAATCAGAGCATGATGGAGCACAGGTTTACCGTCCGACCTGAGGAAACCACAGTGTTTTCAGAGCGCCCCAAAATCATGCACAACCCCAAACGCGTAACGCGAGTCAGTCCACACGGTCACCGTCCTGTCCCGAGCCAGCGAGCAAGCGCGAGTGAGTGCCACAAGTTCAGCAGCTTGCGACGAGAAATGAGACGGGAGAGCAGCAGCCTCCACAACCTCATTAGCGGAGCAAACGGCATACCCAGCATAACAAACTCCTGTGTCAGAGTCCCGAGAAGCAGAGCCGTCAACATAAAAAACCAAGTCAGGACCCACCAGAGGCCGGTCAGAAAGGTCAGGCCTGGGGGTGCAAAGGATGGTCAGTTCAGCCACACAGTCATGGGGTGTGCCATCGTCAGGAGTGGGCAGGAGGGTGGCCGGATTGAGAACAGTGCAACGCTTCACAGTGACATTAGGGAGGCCCAAGAGGCTTGTGTGATACCTCAGGAACCGCGGAGCGGAGAAGGGCGAAGTTCTGTGCTCGGACAAGATCAGGTGGACTTCATGAGGGACCAGCAAGGTGAGATCAGAGTAACCAACTATGTCCCTTGAAGCAGCCAGAGCTCTGTCAGCTGCAGCCACAGCACGCAGACAGTGAGGCAAACCAGCAGCAACCGGATCCAGTTTACACGAGAAACAAGCAACTGGTCTCATAGAGCCACCGTGGTCCTGAAGGAGAACAGAAGTCATGCAACCTCCACGCTCACTCACGGTCTGGGTGAATGGCTTAGACGGGTCAGGGAGCCCCAGCGTAGGAGGAGACTGAAGGGCCAACTTCAGGGCCTCAAAGGCCGATGAGGCCTCCGGAGTCCACTGCAGCCTCGCTGACATGGGCAGGGAATGTGTCAGGGCACGAAGGGGTTTGGAGTACTCTGAAAAGTTAGGAACAAAGGCTCGGCAGTATGAACAGAGTCCTATGAACGAAAGGAGCTGCCTCACCGTCTCAGGCTTGGGAGCCTTCTGAATCGCTGCGAGATGTTTCGAAGAGAGACGCCTGCCCTGCCCAGAGACGCAGTGACCCAGAAACACAACCTCAGGTTGAGCAAACTGCATCTTCCTTTTGCTGACCTTGTGACCCTCCGCCGCCAAGTGGCAGAGCAGAGCCACAGTGTCAGCCACACATTGCTCCCTCGTCGGCGCACAAAGAAGCAAATCATCCATGTACTGGAGGAGGGCAGACCCCCCCGTCAAAACCAAAGAAGACAGAGAATCGGCCAGGGCCTGGTTATACACAGTGGGTGACTCACAATACCCCTGTGGCATCCGAGTGAAGGTGTAGCCCCGGCCCGCAAACTGAAATGCAAACCAAAACTGAGATCCCTTGTCCACAGGAACGCTATAGAAGGCGTTGCTCAGGTCGATCACCGTAAATCACTTAGAATGCGGAGGAACTGTAGACAAGATGGTATGAGGATTTGGCACCACCAGAGTGCGAGCATGCACTGCTGCATTTACGGCAGTAAGATCCTGGATAAAACGCCACTCCTCTGGTGCAGGGGGCTCACGGTACTTCCTAATCGGCAGAATGGGCGTGTTAACAGGAGAGTCATCACAAGGCACTACCACACCCGACTGTAGGAGTGAATGAAAAATCGGCCGTATGCCTGCAATTGCTTCAGGCCTCAGGGGATACTGAGCCCGGCGAGGGCGAAAGTGAGACTTAGGCGTGACCACCAACGGTTGACAGTTCTTTATGAGTCCAACATCATAGGGATGGGAAGCCCACACACAGTCAGGAACCGAACTCAATTCAGGGAACTGGCCATCCTGTGAAGGGGAAGAAACAAGAGAGGCAGTCAGAGAAGTATGGATGACGTGAAGCGATCTCAGAGCTGGAAGCTGGAGATGACATGGGGTTTTGCAGACGTTCAAGGAAGGAGAAAACAAGACCGAACTGTCAGAAGTGGGCAGCCAATCTGATGCAGATAGACAGGCCCTCATCCAGGGCCCTAGGTCCTGCCAGTCATCCGATTTCCCAAGAGCTACATGAGGACTGCTATTCTGCACATTAAAGAATTCCTGCTGGTCTGGATTAAGCGGAATAGAGAGGGCACATCTCGTGGAGGACCAAATCAGATCTTGGGAGTGTACAGCATCTTCTATGCCTGCAAAGAAATGTTTTTCAAAGTCAAGGTCAGGAGCACAGGCCACGTGTGCAGCGCAATGAAGACGCTCTGCAGACATGTACTGTGCAGCATGTGAAAGCCGCTCGCGTGCCATAGAACACAGCTGTTCAGACTGCTCTGAGTTTATCCACCACTGGTAGATAAACACGCCGCCTGAAGATACATGATTCACTAAGGAGAAGGCAGATTTAGAATTTGGATAGACCTCCACTCCAAGTGGGGTCGAACGAAGTTCAATACTCATAGCAATCATAAGATCCCGTCCCAGCAGATTAAACGGACAGCATTTAGAAAGCAAGAATGAATGTTTGAATGAGGGAGCACCATCTGAGGAGCAAGTAAGAGGAACAGTAAAGTTTTCCTTTACTTCCGAACCACTTGCACTCACAGAATAGAGATACCTCCCACTAAGGCTGGTGTTCGGCAGGTCAGATTGGCGAATCACTGAAACGTTGCTCCAGAATCAACAATAAAACTGAGTTTCTTTGTTCCAACAGTCAACATCATTGTGGGCAGATTTAAAATACTCTCTTCAGTGGGTGTTTGTAGCAATGTGTGTGTTGGTGTGTGTGTTGGTGTGGGTGAGCACTTATCTGTGTGTTCTGGCGCCAGAGAAGGGCGGTCCTCAGTCGAACTCCCCTCCGAAGCTCCACCCTGCTTCACCTCTCAGTCTGCCAACTGGGGTCTGGCCGGTCCCCTAAGTCCTCCCCTTTCCCCATTGCGGAAGTAGCCACGTCTACGACCTCTCCCCCTGCGACGCCGAGATTTCAGGGGGCACTGCAGAGCCCAGTGGCCTGGTTGGAAGCAACAGTAACAAACGTCATCACGTTGTTGCATGTCAGGAAGTGGATAACGGGTTCCCACGTGTGAGAGGAGGTGGAGCTGCGTCTTGTGATGAGTGTCCTCCTTTTTCTGCTGGTCCTTGGCAGCTTTGTCATCCCGCCTGCGCTGCTGGTGTTTAGCATGGCGAACCACATCAGCCAGACACACAGATGAATCAAAACAACCCACATGAGTCCTTGACCGCATCAGCAAGCCGGGGGTCCATGTTGCTGAGAAACCGCTGCTTTAGAAGGCCCTCATAGGGGCCCATGCGAGCGTCGGGGTACCCCAGGGGTTTCTCTAAACCACTATGAGCATCAAAAATAATTTGCAAACGTTCCAGGAAGTTCTCCACGGCTTCACCTGGCTTCTGCGTGCAAAGACTGATCTTGGAAAGATCACAGGTAACTGGGACAAAGTCTCTGACAGACTGCAGAAACCGAACAACCCACTCTCTGTAGTCAAGGTCTTGGTCCTTTACAGACTCCTGGTTCCATGCAGGGGTCGCCGGCTGGAAATGCATGTTGAACAGGGGTCTCAGAGGAGAGAATTGGGAGGGGGTGAGGACGTTCATCATGACTCGACCCAATTCACCAGAGGTGGGAGTGAAATCCCAGATAAACTCCAACAACACCTTGGCAAGAACATTTCCTCCCTTTTCAGGAGGCGGCAGGTGTTTTGCAGCCTTTATGATATCATCCGGAGTCCACGCTCGGTAAACAAACATAGGAGCCCCATGTGATCCCCCCACCTGTACCATCGGCAGCTGGGGAACATGAGCCATCGTCTGCTGTCTAGTACGGCTGGAAATAGGAGGATCAGACTGTGTGGAACTGATGGTGCATTGTGCACCAAAGGCCCCTGCAAGGTTATCCTGTAGCGACGCCTGGTGGACTGGACTGAGTACTGGAGGTGATGGGGTGGCAACACATGGCACAGCCTCGGGCGACGCCTGGTGTACTGGACTGAGTACTGGAGGTGATGGGGTGGCGACACATGGCACAGCCTCGGGCGACGCCTGGTGGACTGGACTGAGCACTGGAGGTGATGGGGTGGCAACACGTGGCACAGCCTCGGGCGACGCCTGGTGGACTGGACTGAGCACTGGAGGTGATGGGGTGGCAACACGTGGCACAGCCTCGGGCGACGCCTGGTGGACTGGACTGAGTACTGGAGGTGATGGGGTGGCGACACGTGGCACAGCCTCGGGCGACGCCTGGTGGACTGGACTGAGTACTGGAGGTGATGGGGTGGCGACACATGGCACAGCCTCGGGCGACGCCTGGTGGACTGGACTGAGCACTGGAGGTGATGGGGTGGCAACACGTGGCACAGCCTCGGGCGACGCCTGGTGGACTGGACTGAGCACTGGAGGTGATGGGGTGGCGACACGTGGCACAGCCTCGGGCGACGCCTGGTGGACTGGACTGAGTACTGGAGGTGATGGGGTGGCGACACGTGGCACGGCCTCGGGCGACGCCTGGTGTACTGGACTGAGTACTGGAGGTGATGGGGTGGCGACACGTGGCACGGCCTCGGGCGACGCCTGGTGTACTGGACTGAGTACTGGAGGTGATGGGGTGGCGACACGTGGCACGGCCTCGGGCGACGCCTGGTGTACTGGACTGAGTACTGGAGGTGATGGGGCGGCGACACGTGGCACGGCCTCGGGCGACGCCTGGTGTACTGGACTGAGTACTGGAGGTGATGGGGCGGCGACACGTGGCACGGCCTCGGGCGACGCCTGGTGTACTGGACTGAGTACTGGAGGTGATGGGGTGGCGACACGTGGCACGGCCTCGGGCGACGCCTGGTGTACTGGACTGAGTACTGGAGGTGATGGGGTAGCGACACGTGGCACGGCCTCGGGCGACGCCTGGTGTACTGGACTGAGTACTGGAGGTGATGGGGTAGCGACACGTGGCACGGCCTCGGGCGACGCCTGGTGTACTGGACTGAGTACTGGAGGTGATGGGGTGGCGACACGTGGCACGGCCTCGGGCGACGCCTGGTGTACTGGACTGAGTACTGGAGGTGATGGGGTGGCGACACGTGGCACGGCCTCGGGCGACGCCTGGTGTACTGGACTGAGTACTGGAGGTGATGGGGTGGCGACACGTGGCACGGCCTCGGGCGACGCCTGGTGTACTGGACTGAGTACTGGAGGTGATGGGGTGGCGACACGTGGCACGGCCTCGGGCGACGCCTGGTGTACTGGACTGAGTACCGGAGGTGATGGGGTGGCGACACGTGGCACGGCCTCGGGCGACGCCTGGTGTACTGGACTGAGTACTGGAGGTGATGGGGTGGCGACACGTGGCACGGCCTCGGGCGACGCCTGGTGTACTGGACTGAGTACTGGAGGTGATGGGGTGGCGACACGTGGCACGGCCTCGGGCGACGCCTGGTGTACTGGACTGAGTACTGGAGGTGATGGGGTGGCGACACGTGGCACGGCCTCGGGCGACGCCTGGTGGACTAGACTGAGTACTGGAGGTGATGGGGTGGCGACACGTGGCACGGCCTCGGGCGACGCCTGGTGTACTGGACTGAGTACTGGAGGTGATGGGGGTGGCGACACGTGGCACGGCCTCGGGCGACGCCTGGTGTACTGGACTGAGTACCGGAGGTGATGGGGTGGCGACACGTGGCACGGCCTCGGGCGACGCCTGGTGTACTGGACTGAGTACTGGAGGTGATGGGGGTGGCGACACGTGGCACGGCCTCGGGCGACGCCTGGTGTACTGGACTGAGTACTGGAGGTGATGGGGTGGCGACACGTGGCACGGCCTCGGGCGACGCCTGGTGTACTGGACTGAGTACTGGAGGTGATGGGGTGGCGACACGTGGCACGGCCTCGGGCGACGCCTGGTGGACTAGACTGAGTACTGGAGGTGATGGGGTGGCGACACGTGGCACGGCCTCGGGCGACGCCTGGTGGACTAGACTGAGTACTGGAGGTGATGGGGGTGGCGACACGTGGCACGGCCTCGGGCGACGCCTGGTGTACTGGACTGAGTACTGGAGGTGATGGGGTAGCGACACGTGGCACGGCCTCGGGCGACGCCTGGTGTCCTGCCTGGTCTGGTAGATCTGGGATCCTGCCGGGTATGGTAGATCTGGGATCCTGCCTGGTATGGTAGATCTGGGATCCTGTCTGGTATAGTAGATCTGGGATCCTGTCTGGTCTGGTAGATCTGGGATCCTGCCTGGTATGGTAGATCTGGGATCCTGTCTGGTATGGTAGATCTGGGATCCTGCCTGGTATGGTAGATCTGGGATCCTGCCTGGTCTGGTAGATCTGGGATCCTGCCGGGTCTGGTAGACCCTCTCCAGCCATTGATAGGACTTGTTTATATCGGCCACTTCGGTGATCTGCCGGTGGTACATCCCATGCAGGAGCTTTTCCTCCCATGATGGTTCTTCCATCTCGTGTTCCTCCAGACTCCATTGTCTGAGACATTCACTAAGTGCTTCATCCCTCGGTGCCCTCTTCCTGATATATTCATGGAGCTTGGATGTTTCATCTTGGATAGTGGCCTTAATGCTCACTCGTCCCCGGCCCCCTTCTTTGCTCTTAGTGTATAGTCGCTGGACACTGGACTTGGGGTGGAACCCTCCATGCATGGTGAGCAGCTTCCGTGTTTTGACAAGGATTACTCTGGTTCCTCTGCCAATACCTTTCTGTGTCTCCGTCATGTATTGATCCATGTGCCCACTTACCTTAGCCTCTATGATGCCTGACAGGAGCTTCGATGTCGTGGAGAGGCAGGTTATTGGCCGGTAGTTGGATGGGACTGATCCCTTGTGGGGATCTTTCAGTATCAGGACTGTTCGTCCCTTGGTCAGCCATTCAGGGTGAGTCCCATCCCTCAGGAGCTGGTGAGTTTGTGCTGCCAGGAGTTCATGGAGTGAAGTCAGCCTCTTTAGCCAGTAGGCATGGATCATATCAAGGCCAGGCACTGACCGGTTCTTCATACCTGAGAGTCTGTGCTGGATATCTGCCACCATGAAGGTTACTGGATCTTGTTCAGGGAGGGAGCTGTGGTCTGCTCTGATGTCTCTGAGACCTCAGACCTCTCTAAGATCTCTGCTCTGAAATCACTGTTTTGTGATGCTTTCTTTTCCCATATGCCTTTGCAGTGGAAGGTATTGTTCCGTCTCCAGCCTTGGTGGGTCAGCTTCTGTAGCATTAGTGGAGAAGAGCCAGTTTATTCCTCTGGCTTCAACTTCTCTTGTGTTTTCTATTATAGGCAATGCCAGCTGTGGCAAGAAGGTTTGCTGTGTCTGTCAGCGTCGTGTCCAGAGCATGGAGGCGCTACCAGGAGACAGGCCAGTACATCAGGAGACGTGGAGGAGGCCGTGGGAGGGCAACAACCCAGCAGCAGGACCGCTACCTCCTTCTTTGTGCAAGGAGGAACAGGAGGAGCACTGCCAGAGCCCTGCAGAATGAGCTCCAGCAGGACACAAATGTGCATGTGTAACCGATCTAACTCTGCACCGTCTTGCTACGAAATCTGCATTGTGTACTGTGATGAGAGATGAGGCAGGGACCACTGCTGTCTTGCAACTGGTGGGGAGGTTTCTTCCAGAACCACAGTGTTAAAAACAAAGTTTGATCAGTACAGGAACTGCTTTGACCTGGCTTCATCACGCACACCTTCAAAAGGGAAGAAAAGAGAAAATCCAGCGTGAAAGACCAGACAGATGCTAATTTGTCTATGTTTAGTTAGCTGAAGCTTCTTTTTATAAAAGTTCTGTACTGCATCCAGACTGACAGACATAACAATAAAAGACTTGTAGCATGACAACACAACTAGGTATGAGACTGACTGAAAGAAGTCTTAACCATATTTGCACATTTTTTCACAACATAACAGGTGGAGCCCTTCCCAGACTTGCCTCTCCTCGGCGGGGCTGCTAGAAAACTGAGGAGCGGAGCACGAACAGGAAATGATGTCATAACAGGAAACCAAAATCACATTAAGAAAATAAAAGCTCAGCACTAAAATAAATGCATGAAATAATAGGAAAATAATACAGAATAAAGTGTATATAAAGCAGATTTTTGGTAAAATATAAAATATTTTAACATACCTGTTACATCCACCCCTCCTAAATTTCACCAAAATCCAAACCAGCATTAAAACTATTCCAAATCATTCTCTGACACATGTGAAAAATACCCTGAAAACCTGGTGTGGGATCGCCATAAGCTCATGCCTTGACTGTGAAAGCCACCAATATATTAGGTTCAGAAAAAAACAAAAGGGGTGATCAAGCCTTTGTTTCCCTTAGATTAATGTGATGCCGATTACACCACACATTTCCCTCACCTTGGCAGGAAAACAAACATACAGGGTATTCAACGGAGATGACATTGACACTAAATGTCAACAAACAATCTAAAACAAAATACTGACCAAGTTTAGCCCCTCAAAACAACGAAAGGAATGACTGAGATCTCCTACTCACAGAATCTGCCAAGTCTCTGAAGTGAAACGGCTTTTGAACCATGGATTCAATGAGTTGGTTCACTCTCTTACTGACCCTGCCCACTCGTGTCCTGACCTCAGATTCTCTGTTTTCTGAAGGTTGTACTTCTTGTCTAGAGTCATTTCCCCAGTCACTTGAAACCGCCTGCGCAACTGATTCTATATCATCCCCCAGACCCGTGGAATGTATCCGAGAGCAAGTATCTCCTGCAGATGAATCCAAAGCAAGCGAGTCTGAGTCAGGTTCTGCAACTTAGCTGAACAGGTTGCTGCCTTTGTCATAACCACCAGTTTCCCTGGGAGGGTTGACAGCATGGTCATCAGCTTGCCAACTTTCGCAGTCAATGTCTAGATGATTTTGGCTTTGCCGAGGTTGTTCTGACAGTCCTCCACCATAACTGTAATGCCTCTTATCCTCTGCTGACCTGTTTAGCATCCACTGGTTTGTCCTTTCCCCTGGGTTATCCTCTTCCCCCAAGGTGTCATCAAAATCTGCGATGCATGACTCTCCCTCTGTTTCATCCTTCTCTTCCTCGGATGCTCCAACAGGCAGGAAGCTGATGTCAAGAAGCAAGTTGCGATGCACTATCTTGGGGTTCCCTTTCTCATCCTCCAGTTTATGTGTGTGTGTCTGGAGATTTCTGTCTTTGACTGTGTACACTGTTACATCCCACTTGTCAGCCAACTTTTTCTTTCCTTTTCCACCTTTGTTTGCAAGTAGCACTCTGTCTCCTATATTTAGATGAGTGCCTTTAACTTTCTTGTTGTATCCCTCTGCCTGCTTGTCCTGTTCTTTGGCAGCATGTGTTTGGGCAATTCTGGCTGCCTCATGAAGATGTGACATTAGTGTTTTCACATAGCTTTTATGATCGACGATCACAGGATCATGCAAAACCTGCTTGAACATCACATCTACAGGAAGCCTTGGTACTCGGCCAAACATTAGTTGGAATGGGGCATATCCTGTAGTTTCATGTACTGTTGCATTATATGCAAATGTCAGGGTATGTATTTGCTGAGGCCATTTGTGTTTCTCTTTGAGAGGTAAAGTTCGGAACATGTTGCCAAGAGTTCGATTGAATCTTTCTGTGCCTCCATTCCCCATTGGGTGGTACGCTGTGGTTCGTGATTTTGAGACCCTAGATAAAATGAGGAGTTCTGCTATAAGCTTGCTCTCAAAGTTTGCCCCCTGATCCGAATGGATCCGTTCTGGGAAGCCATAAATGCAGAACATGTTATCCCACAGTTTCTTAGCTACTTGTTTGGCCGTCTGATTGGTGCATGGGAAAGCATGGGCCAGTTTGGTAAAGTGATCTGTCAGTACAAGCACATCAACCGAGTTCTGCTTGCTATCCTCAGCAGTCCAGAAATCTAAACAAACTAATTCCATAGGAGCAGAGGTTCTGATGCTTGTTAGTGGGGCACAAGCATGGTGTTTTGGCTAGGATGCATCTCTGGCAACACTTGACATATTGTTTTATGTCAGACTCCATCTTGGGCCAAAAAAAAACGCTGCCTTGCCAGATGCAGCGTCCGAGCCTGTCCCTGGTGTCCAGCTGTATCATGAATACCATATAGGGCCTGTTCTTTGAGGTCATCAGGCAAAACAAACTGAAGTCTTTTATGTTTACTAAGAGGGTCTTTGGTAACCCTATAGAGGACACCATTCTGCATTTTTAGTCTGTCCATTTGCTTAATGAGCACCAAAGCTTTTGCATCAAATGCCACTCTTCCACGACGTGATGGTCGCCTCCCTTGGTTAACAAATGGCATGATCTTTGAAATAGCAGGATCAGACTCCTGGTGATGCTGGAGCTCGTGTAACGTGAACACAGGGAGTGTGTCTTGGCCTGGCAGCATAAGACTCTGAATTGACTGACATAATTCCACAGCTCTCGTCTCAGCGGCCAGATCCCACTAGTCACGGACATCCAAAAGAGCCTGGACATCATCACTGTGGAAGTTTTGAGAACCGAGCAGGGACTCTGCCACACTCTGAGCTGGTTTCTCTGCCCTCTGGTACATGACTTTTAGATGGAAGGTGTTCTGGACACCATCTTGGCTGACACTAACAGCTTCAGCGACAACGGCTGTACTCCTCTGCCCAGGTATGTATTTAAGATCAAATGTGTAAGGTGCTAGTTTGGAGACCCAACGTTGTTCACATACTTGTTACACATGTGTCTGCTCCAACAGTCAGAAACAGACTCCATGAGGGTGGTATGAGGGCCCGACGTCCACAGGTGGGGGTTGTGCTTCCAGCCCAACACCGTGCAGGATGTTTGGCATTTGCCAGAGGACACCAAGATTGGTAAATTCTCCACTGGCGCCCTGAGCTCTTCACAGATGGAAGCAGGTTCACACTGAGCACATGTGGCAGACGTGACAGAGTCTGGAGACGCCGTGGAGAACGTTCTGCTGCCTGCAACATCCTCCAGCAGGACCGGTTTGGCAGTGGGTCAGTAATGGTGTGGGGGGGGGGCATTTCTTTGGAGGGGCACACAGCCCTCCATGTGCTCGCCAGAGGTAGCCTGACTGCCATTAGGTACTGAGATGAGATCCTCAGACCCCTTGTGGGACCATATGCTGGTGCGGTTGGTCCTGGGTTCCTCCTAATGCAAGACAATGCTAGACCTCATGTGGCTGGAGTGTGTCAGCAGTTCCTGCAACACCAAGGCATTGATGTTATGGACCGGCCCGCCTGTTCCCCAGACCTGGATCCAGCTGAGCACATCTGGGACATCATGTCTCGCTCCATCCACCAACGCCAAGTTGCACCACAGACTGTCCAGGAGTTGGCGGATGCTTTAGTCCAGGTCTGGGAGGAGATCCCTCAGGAGAACATCCACCGCCTCATCAGGAGCATGCCCAGGCGTTGTAGGGAGGTCATACAGGCACGCGGAGGCCACACACACTACTGAGCCTCATTCTGACTTGTTTAAAGGACATTACATCAAAGTTGGATCAGCCTGTAGTGTGTTTTTCCACTTTCATTTGGGGCAGAACTCCAAATCCAGACCTCCATGGGTTGATATGTTTCATTTTTATTGATAATTTTTGTGTAATTTTGTTGTCAGCACATTCAGCTATGGAAAGAAATATTTCATTCATTGAGATCTACAACATGTTACTTTTGCGTTCCCTTTATTTTTTTGAGCAGTGTATAAATGCCGGCCCTGAGGACCAGAGTGATCGAGGCCCAGATCTACCAAACCAGGCAGGATCCCAGATCTACCAGACCAGGCAGGATCCCAGATCTACCACACCAGATCTACATACCAGGCAGGATCCCAGATCTACCAGACCAGGCAGGATCCCAGATCTACCATACCAGGTGCAGACTATGCAAAGGAGCCCCTGAAACAATCCAGCACCTCACAGCAGGGTGCAAGATACTTGCAGGTAAAGAATACATGGAGCACCATAACCAAGTAGCTGGCATAGTTTACAGGAACATCTGTGTATAATATGGACTGGAGACCCCTCAGTCCCAGTGGGAAACTCCCCCCAAGGTGGTGGAGAATGAGAGGGCTAAGGTCCTCTGGGACTTCCAGATCCAGACAGATAAAATGGTGGTGGCCAACCAAGCGGACATAGTGATCATGGATAAGCAGCAGAGGAAAGCCGTAGTGATCGATGTATCCATCCCCAATGATGGAAATATCAAGAAAAAGGAGAAACTGGAGAAGGCCTCAAGGAAGAAATATGCATTTTCAGAAAATCCTATTTTCACTGGTATACGTTAAGGTAGTGGGCGGCACTTTCGTTCAACACTCTTCTTTCAGGTTCAATCACCTGACGGCGCGCCGTGCGCACTCACTCACGTTCATACACACTGAGCTCCCTAAACCACAGTCACACTCATCCCCCAACACCATCATCGTGATTTGTTACAATAGTATCTGCTGCCGAACGAGCTGCAGGTGCTCCCAACAGCGGTTACCTTGGCAACGCAAAAACAAGAGACATTAAATAGTCCGCTCAGCTGCTTCTTCTTAAAAACATTATTTTAACAGGAAAAACAACATTCGTAATTAATCTTATCACTTTTGTGAGTGACCATGGTATAAGCGAGATAATGCCCTCCGAGGTGTCCATTATCAGTAATTAGTGGACTTCGTCAGACGTGAACCATCCATTAATTTCTGATAACGGACACCTCGTCAGACATTATCCCTTACTTATTACACGTCGAATGATGTAGTTCAGTCTGAATGGGAGGATTAACTCAGAGTTGCTGGTTCTAAACATGTCAAGGAGCAGGGTAGTCTAGCATCCGGTTTCCATAGTAACACCTGATCACCTCTGGATGGGGTTACCTGGTCCTGCCGAGATCAGATTTTCCAGGACTTTCTCTCCAACTGTCGTCCAGCTTTATGACGATGAGCTGGAACCTGATCTCGCCTGCTGGTCTGCAGCTTTGTCAGGATAAATAAAGTTTCTATTGGATTTCAAAAGAAGCTGAGTTTTTCAGTCTGTGTTCAGTCTGGAAAACCGGGATTAGTTGGAAAACTGGGTTCAGTCTGGGAACCGGGATTAGTCGGAAAACCGGGTTCAGTCTGGAAAACCGGGATTAGTTGGAAAACTGGGTTCAGTCTGGGAACCGGGATTAGTCGGAAAACCGGGTTCAGTCTGGGAACCAGGTTCAGTCTGGGAACCGGGATTAGTCGGAAAACCGGGTCCGCTGGGCCTCGGTCCCGTCCGCTGGAAGAGGACTGGTTCTCAGACCGGAGAACCTTATTGAGACGCTTCTATTTTGAAGTTTCACAGTGAGACTATGTTCAGCGAAAAGAGGACATGAAGGTCCAGACTGGGACAGAACCAGCTCATCTCGGTCAGACAGTAAACAAACCAGATTTTATTAGTCTCAGAAACAGCAGCAGCAGCAGAGCTCCTGCAGAGGGGGAATAAACTCATATGCCAACATAACTACTTCCTGTCTGCACAGGAAGCCGGCACGAGGAGAGGATCATGGGAAGCTGTCGTCGTCATCCTCAGCCATTTCTTTGGCAAACTCCAGATCCTGCTGCTCGCGTTCCCGACGCTCCTGAAGACAGCGCAGATGAAACATGATTAGTCAAACAGTGATGTCCAATTTGTGGACCAATGAGACGCCAGTCTCTCACCTCTGCTGACTCCAGGTCCTTGTTGTAGGCTTTAGGAGGAAACCTCATCGCCTGCAGAGGAGAGATGTTTTTATCAATAACTCATCTGCATACATCTTGTTAAATATGACTTTATGCATAATTTGGGGCGTGTCCTTTTGGTTGACAGTCATCACACATACTGGAAGTGGATACAAAAACGGCGGGTTACAGCCATGTGGGGAGCGGGTTACGGCCATGTGGGGAGCGGGTTACGGCCATGTGGGGAGCGGGTTACGGCCATGTGGGGAGCGGGTTACGGCCATGTGGGGAGCGGGTTACGGCCATGTGGGGAGCGGGTTACGGCCATGTGGGGAGCGGGTTACGGCCATGTGGGGAGCGGGTTACGGCCATGTGGGGAGCGGGTTACAGCCATGTGGGGAGCGGGTTACGGCCATGTGGGGAGCGGGTTACGGCCATGTGGGGAGCGGGTTACGGCCATGTGGGGAGCGGGTTACGGCCATGTGGGGAGCGGGTTACGGCCATGTGGGGAGCGGGTTACGGCCATGTGGGGAGCGGTTACGGCCATGTGGGGAGCGGTTACGGCCATGTGGGGAGCGGGTTACGGCCATGTGGGGAGCGGGTTACGGCCATGTGGGGAGCGGGTTACGGCCATGTGGGGAGCGGTTACGGCCATGTGGGGAGCGGGTTACGGCCATGTGGGGAGCGGGTTACGGCCATGTGGGGAGCGGGTTACGGCCATGTGGGGAGCGGTTACGGCCATGTGGGGAGCGGGTTACGGCCATGTGGGGAGCGGGTTACGGCCATGTGGGGAGCGGGTTACGGCCATGTGGGGAGCAGGTTACCTTGACAGACATGTTGTGGATGTCCAGGCAGAAGGAGATCCTCTGGTGAAACGCCAGCTGGGGCTCTCTGGTTCCGTAGATATCCATGGTCTCCTTTGATTGGACAAAGCCTTTCTCATGGTTGATGCTGGCCTCGATCACGCCATCACGGATCGCCTGGGTAACAAACAATGTCACATGACAGTCTTGTCAGACCGCACCCACTGGTTTGGACTGGGACCAATAGTTATATCCTTGTTACCTTGGCGACTATGAACTCTGCGTCCTCCGGACTGTCAAGCTGCAGCTTCTGAGCGATGTCGGACAGAGAGATACGAGAGTACGACAGGCTGATCATACGCACACCTGCAAGCACACACGCCGTCAGGTCAGGGACATCGCTGTGATGTCACAGCAGAGGTGAATTGTGATTGGCTCACCGGTCTTAATGACGTTGTGTCGCAGGCGGATGATGAGCGTGTACGTCCCATCCGTCTGGAACTTCTCTCCAAACTGCTCCAGCACCTGGTTGAACTTAGCCAGGTTACCTGTCCTCACAGCTGGAGCGCGCACGCACACACACACACGCACACACACACGCACACACACACACACACACACACACACACACACTACCTTAAGACCAGACCTCTGAAAGATCAAATCAACACCTCAGAGCTTCCCGACAGCGTTCTGATCACATGACCTGCTGGAGGCTGTGGTCATGTGATCAGCCGACGACCACAGGGGGTGGCCGACGACTCACAACAGCGTAACCATGACGCCCGGCGGTGGAGGTACTGACCCTGGGTGAGCAGGAAGTACGGCATCAGCGACCTTTTCAGTGACGGCTGTCTGAACTGAAGACGGTCTGGAATTTCCCCAAGCAGCAGTTCCACCACGATCAGCAGCTTGTGGACCTGAGGACACGGAGACATGGTGAGGACACGGAGACATGGTGAGGACACGGAGACATGGTGAAGAGACGTGGTGAGGACACGGAGACATGGTGAGGACACGGAGACATGGTGAGGAGACGGAGACATGGTGAAGAGACGTGGTGAGGACACGGAGACATGGTGAGGACACGGAGACATGGTGAGGAGACGTGGTGAGGACACGGAGACATGGTGAGGACACGGAGACATGGTGAGGAGACGTGGTGAGGACACGGAGACATGGTGAGGACACGGAGACATGGTGAGGAGACGTGGTGAGGACACGGAGACATGGTGAGGACACGGAGACATGGTGAGGAGACGTGGTGAGGACACGGAGACATGGTGAGGAGACGTGGTGAGGACACGGAGACATGGTGAGGACACGGAGACATGGTGAGGACACGTGGTGAGGACACGGAGACATGGTGAGGAGACGTGGTGAGGACACGGAGACATGGTGAGGACACGTGGTGAGGACACGGAGACATGGTGAGGACACGTGGTGAGGACACGGAGACATGGTGAGGAGACGTGGTGAGGACACGGAGACGTGGTGAGGACACGGAGAGATGGTGAGGACACGGAGACGTGGTGAGGACACGGAGACGTGGTGAGGACACGGAGACATGGTGAGGACACGTGGTGAGGACACGGAGACGTGGTGAGGACACGGAGACGTGGTGAGGACACGGAGACATGGTGAGGACACGTGGTGAGGACACGGAGACGTGGTGAGGACACGGAGACATGGTGAGGACACGTGGTGAGGACACAGAGACGTGGTGAGGACACGGAGACGTGGTGAGGACACGGAGAGATGGTGAGGACACGGAGACGTGGTGAGGACACGGAGAGATGGTGAGGACACGGAGAGGTGGTGAGGACACGGAGACGGGGTGAGGACACGGAGACGGGGTGAGGACACGGAGACGTGGTGAGGACACGGAGACGGGGTGAGGACACGGAGAGATGGTGAGGACACGGAGACGTGGTGAGGACACGGAGACGTAGTGAAGAGACATGGTGAGGACACGGAGACATGGTGAGGACACGGAGACGTAGTGAAGAGACGTGGTGAGGACACGGAGACGTAGTGAAGAGACATGGTGAGGACACAGAGACGTAGTGAAGAGACATGGTGAGGACACGGAGACATGGTGAAGAGACGTGGTGAGGACACGGAGACATGGTGAAGAGACGTGGTGAGGACACAGAGACATGGTGAGGACACGGAGACGTGGTGAGGAGACGTGGTGAGGACACGGAGACGTGGTGAGGACACGGAGACGTGGTGAAGAGACGTGGTGAGGACACAGAGACATAGTGAGGACACGGAGACGTGGTGAGGAGACATGGTGAGGACACAGAGACATAGTGAGGACACGGAGACGTGGTGAGGACACGGAGACGTGGTGAAGAGACGTGGTGAGGACACAGAGACATAGTGAGGACACGGAGACGTGGTGAGGACACGGAGACGTGGTGAAGAGACGTGGTGAGGACACAGAGACATAGTGAGGACACGGAGACGTGGTGAGGAGACGGAGACGTAGTGAAGAGACATGGTGAGGACACGGAGACGTGGTGAGGACACGGAGACGTGGTGAGGACACGGAGACGTGGTGAGGACACAGACGTGGTGAGGACACGGAGACGTGGTGAGGACACAGACGTGGTGAGGACACAGAGACTTGGTGAGGACACGGAGACGTGGTGAGGACACGGAGAGATGGTGAGGACACGGAGACGTGGTGAGGACACGGAGAGATGGTGAGGACACGGAGAGGTGGTGAGGACACGGAGACGTGGTGAGGACACGGAGACGTGGTGAGGACACGGAGAGATGGTGAGGACACGGAGACGTGGTGAGGACACGGAGAGATGGTGAGGACACGGAGAGGTGGTGAGGACACGGAGACGGGGTGAGGACACGGAGACGTGGTGAGGACACGGAGACGGGGTGAGGACACGGAGAGATGGTGAGGACACGGAGACGTGGTGAGGACACGGAGACGTAGTGAAGAGACATGGTGAGGACACGGAGACATGGTGAGGACACGGAGACGTAGTGAAGAGACGTGGTGAGGACACGGAGACGTAGTGAAGAGACATGGTGAGGACACAGAGACGTAGTGAAGAGACATGGTGAGGACACGGAGACATGGTGAAGAGACGTGGTGAGGACACGGAGACCTAGTGAGGACACAGAGACATGGTGAGGACACGGAGACGTGGTGAGGACACGGAGAGATGGTGAGGACACGGAGACGTGGTGAGGACACGGAGACGTAGTGAAGAGACATGGTGAGGACACGGAGACATGGTGAGGACACGGAGACGTAGTGAAGAGACGTGGTGAGGACACGGAGACGTAGTGAAGAGACATGGTGAGGACACAGAGACGTAGTGAAGAGACATGGTGAGGACACGGAGACATGGTGAAGAGACGTGGTGAGGACACGGAGACATGGTGAAGAGACGTGGTGAGGACACAGAGACATGGTGAGGACACGGAGACGTGGTGAGGAGACGTGGTGAGGACACGGAGACGTGGTGAGGACACGGAGACGTGGTGAAGAGACGTGGTGAGGACACAGAGACATAGTGAGGACACGGAGACGTGGTGAGGAGACATGGTGAGGACACAGAGACATAGTGAGGACACGGAGACGTGGTGAGGACACGGAGACGTGGTGAAGAGACGTGGTGAGGACACAGAGACATAGTGAGGACACGGAGACGTGGTGAGGACACGGAGACGTGGTGAAGAGACGTGGTGAGGACACAGAGACATAGTGAGGACACGGAGACGTGGTGAGGAGACGGAGACGTAGTGAAGAGACATGGTGAGGACACGGAGACGTGGTGAGGACACGGAGACGTGGTGAGGACACGGAGACGTGGTGAGGACACAGACGTGGTGAGGACACGGAGACGTGGTGAGGACACAGACGTGGTGAGGACACAGAGACTTGGTGAGGACACGGAGACGTGGTGAGGACACGGAGACGTGGTGAGGACACAGACGTGGTGAGGACACAGAGACTTGGTGAGGACACGGAGACGTGGTGAGGACACGGAGACGTGGTGAGGACACGGAGACGTTGTGAGGACACGGAGACGTGGTGAGGACACGGAGACGTGGTGAGGACACAGACGTGGTGAGGACACAGAGACGTGGTGAGGACACGGAGACGTGGTGAGGACACGGAGACGTTGTGAGGACACGGAGACGTGGTGAGGACACGGAGACGTGGTGAGGACACAGAGACGTGGTGAGGACACGGAGACGTGGTGAGGACACAGAGACGTGGTGAGGACACGGAGACGTGGTGAGACGTGGTGAGGACACGGAGACGTAGTGAGGACACAGAGACGTGGTGAGGACACGGAGACGTGACAGGGAGACACGGGGAGACGGGACACGGGAAGACGGGACAGCGGCAGACGGGACACGGGGAGACGGGACAGGGGGAGACGGGACAGCGGCAGACGGGACACGGGGAGACGGGACACGGGGAGACGGGACACGGGGAGACGGGACAGCGGCAGACGGGACACGGGGAGACGGGACAGGGGGAGACGGGACAGCGACAGACGGGACAGGGGGAGACGGGACAGCGGCAGACGGGACACGGGGAGACGGGACAGCGGCAGACGGGACACGGGGAGACGGGACAGGGGGAGACGGGACAGCGGCAGACGGGACACGGGGAGACGGGACACGGGGAGACGGGACACGGGGAGACGGGACACGGGGAGACGGGACAGCGGCAGACGGGACACGGGGAGACGGGACAGCGGCAGACGGGACACGGGGAGACGGGACACGGGGAGACGGGACAGCGGCAGACGGGACACGGGGAGACGGGACAGGGGGAGACGGGACACGGGGAGACGGGACAGCGGCAGACGGGACACGGGGAGACGGGACAGGGGCAGACGGGACACGGGGAGACGGGACAGCGGCAGACGGGACACGGGGAGACGGGACAGGGGGAGACGGGACAGGGGGAGACGGGACAGCGGCAGACGGGACAGGGGGAGACGGGACAGCGGCAGACGGGACAGCGGCAGACGGGACAGCGGCAGACGGGACACGGGGAGACGGGACAGCGGCAGACGGGACACGGGGAGACGGGACAGCGGCAGACGGGACACGGGGAGACGGGACAGCGGCAGACGGGACACGGGGAGACGGGACAGCGGCAGACGGGACACGGGGAGACGGGACACGGGGAGACGGGACAGCGGCAGACGGGGAGACGGGACAGCGGCAGACGGGACACGGGGAGACGGGACACGGGGAGACGGGACACGGGGAGACGGGACAGCCAGACGGGACAGCGGCAGACGGGACACGGGGAGACGGGACAGGGGGAGACGGGACACGGGGAGACGGGACAGGGGGAGACGGGACACGGGGAGACGGGACAGGGGGAGACGGGACACGGGGAGACGGGACACGGGGAGACGGGACAGCGGCAGACGGGACACGGGGAGACGGGACAGCGGCAGACGGGACACGGGGAGACGGGACAGCGGCAGACGGGACACGGGGAGACGGGACAGGGGGAGACGGGACAGGGGGAGACGGGACACGGGGAGACGGGACAGCGGCAGACGGGACACGGGGAGACGGGACACGGGGAGACGGGACAGCGGCAGACGGGACACGGGGAGACGGGACAGCGGCAGACGGGACACGGGGAGACGGGACACGGGGAGACGGGACACGGGGAGACGGGACACGGGGAGACGGGACAGCGGCAGACGGGACAGCGGCAGACGGGACAGCGGCAGACGGGACAGCGGCAGACGGGACACGGGGAGACGGGACAGCGGCAGACGGGACACGGGGAGACGGGACAGCGGCAGACGGGACAGCGGCAGACGGGACACGGGGAGACGGGACAGCGGCAGACGGGACACGGGGAGACGGGACAGGGGGAGACGGGACACGGGGAGACGGGACAGGGGGAGACGGGACAGCGGCAGACGGGACACGGGGAGACGGGACAGCGGCAGACGGGACAGCGGCAGACGGGACACGGGGAGACGGGACAGCGGCAGACGGGACACGGGGAGACGGGACACGGGGAGACGGGACAGGGGGAGACGGGACACGGGGAGACGGGACAGGGGGAGACGGGACACGGGGAGACGGGACAGCGGCAGACGGGACACGGGGAGACGGGACAGCGGCAGACGGGACACGGGGAGACGGGACAGCGGCAGACGGGACACGGGGAGACGGGACACGGGGAGACGGGACAGCGGCAGACGGGGAGACGGGACAGCGGCAGACGGGACACGGGGAGACGGGACACGGGGAGACGGGACACGGGGAGACGGGACAGCCAGACGGGACAGCGGCAGACGGGACACGGGGAGACGGGACAGGGGGAGACGGGACACGGGGAGACGGGACACGGGGAGACGGGACACGGGGAGACGGGACACGGGGAGACGGGACAGCGGCAGACGGGACACGGGGAGACGGGACAGGGGGAGACGGGACACGGGGAGACGGGACACGGGGAGACGGGACACGGGGAGACGGGACAGGGGGAGACGGGACACGGGGAGACGGGACAGGGGGAGACGGGACACGGGGAGACGGGACACGGGGAGACGGGACAGCGGCAGACGGGACACGGGGAGACGGGACAGCGGCAGACGGGACACGGGGAGACGGGACAGCGGCAGACGGGACACGGGGAGACGGGACAGGGGGAGACGGGACAGGGGGAGACGGGACACGGGGAGACGGGACAGCGGCAGACGGGACACGGGGAGACGGGACACGGGGAGACGGGACAGCGGCAGACGGGACACGGGGAGACGGGACAGCGGCAGACGGGACACGGGGAGACGGGACAGCGGCAGACGGGACACGGGGAGACGGGACACGGGGAGACGGGACACGGGGAGACGGGACACGGGGAGACGGGACAGCGGCAGACGGGACAGCGGCAGACGGGACAGCGGCAGACGGGACAGCGGCAGACGGGACAGCGGCAGACGGGACACGGGGAGACGGGACAGCGGCAGACGGGACACGGGGAGACGGGACAGCGGCAGACGGGACAGCGGCAGACGGGACACGGGGAGACGGGACAGCGGCAGACGGGACACGGGGAGACGGGACAGGGGGAGACGGGACACGGGGAGACGGGACAGGGGGAGACGGGACAGCGGCAGACGGGACACGGGGAGACGGGACAGCGGCAGACGGGACAGCGGCAGACGGGACACGGGGAGACGGGACAGCGGCAGACGGGACACGGGGAGACGGGACACGGGGAGACGGGACAGGGGGAGACGGGACACGGGGAGACGGGACAGGGGGAGACGGGACACGGGGAGACGGGACAGGGGGAGACGGGACAGGGGGAGACGGGACAGCGGCAGACGGGACACGGGGAGACGGGACAGGGGGAGACGGGACAGGGGGAGACGGGACAGCGGCAGACGGGACACGGGGAGACGGGACACGGGGAGACGGGACACGGGGAGACGGGACACGGGGAGACGGGACACGGGGAGACGGGACACGGGGAGACGGGACAGCGGCAGACGGGACACGGGGAGACGGGACACGGGGAGACGGGACACGTACGGTCTGCTTGAAGCCCACGGCGGTGTGCTGGGGAGCCTTCCTCAGAGCGTTGGTTAGAGTCCGGCGGGCCTCTGAGTACTCCAGCTGGATGGCCTTTATCCGACCTGGGGGTCACATGACACTGAGGTAGAAGCTCCTGGTGGGTGGGGTCAGCAGATGGGTGGGCGGGGTGTTACCTGTGTAGTAGAGGTACCTGGCCCACTCGTTGTTGTTGGCCAGCTCGGGGAAGATGGACTTGGACACCAGCTTCTCAGCCTGGTCGTACAGGTTGAAGTGCAGGTAGTTCCTCAGCAGCAGGTTGAGCAGGACCGCCTGGCCGTCGGCGTCGTGCCGCAGCGTCGCCGTACGCAGCCGCGTGTGCAGGAAGCTGGGGGGACAGGTGGAGGTGAGGGGGGACAGGTGGAGGTGAGGGGGGACAGGTGGAGGTGGGGGGGACAGGTGGAGGTGGGGGGGGGACAGGTGGAGGTGAGGGGGGACAGGTGGAGGTGAGGGGGGACAGGTGGAGGTGAGGGGGGACAGGTGGAGGTGAGGGGGGGACAGGTGGAGGTGGGGGGGGGACAGGTGGAGGTGGGAGGGACAGGTGGAGGTGATGGGGGACAGGTGGAGGTGAGGGGGGACAGGTGGAGGTGGGAGGGACAGGTGGAGGTGAGGGGGGACAGGTGGAGGTGGGGGGGACAGGTGGAGGTGAGGGGGGACAGGTGGAGGTGGGAGGGACAGGTGGAGGTGGGAGGGACAGGTGGAGGTGAGGGGGGACAGGTGGAGGTGAGGGGGGACAGGTGGAGGTGAGGAGGGACAGGTGGAGGTGGGAGGGACAGGTGGAGGTGAGGGGGACAGGTGGAGGTGGGAGGGACAGGTGGAGGTGAGGGGGGACAGGTGGAGGTGATGGGGGACAGGTGGAGGTGGGGGGGACAGGTGGAGGTGAGGGGGGACAGGTGGAGGTGGGAGGGACAGGTGGAGGTGGGAGGGACAGGTGGAGGTGAGGGGGGACAGGTGGAGGTGAGGGGGGACAGGTGGAGGTGGGGGGGGACAGGTGGAGGTGAGGGGGACAGGTGGAGGTGAGGGGGACAGGTGGAGGTGAGGGGGGACAGGTGGAGGTGAGGGGGGACAGGTGGAGGTGGGGGGGGACAGGTGGAGGTGGGGGGGGACAGGTGGAGGTGAGGGGGGACAGGTGGAGGTGAGGGGGGACAGGTGGAGGTGGGGGGGGACAGGTGGAGGTGAGGGGGGACAGGTGGAGGTGGGGGGGGACAGGTGGAGGTGGGGGGGGACAGGTGGAGGTGAGGGGGACAGGTGGAGGTGGGGGGGACAGGTGGAGGTGAGGGGGGACAGGTGGAGGTGGGAGGGACAGGTGGAGGTGAGGGGGGACAGGTGGAGGTGGGGGGGGACAGGTGGAGGTGGGGGGGACAGGTGGAGGTGAGGGGGGACAGGTGGAGGTGGGAGGGACAGGTGGAGGTGATGGGGGACAGATGGAGGTGAGGGGGGACAGGTGGAGGTGAGGGGGGACAGGTGGAGGTGGGAGGGACAGGTGGAGGTGATGGGGGACAGGTGGAGGTGGGGGGGGACAGGTGGAGGTGGGGGGGACAGGTGGAGGTGAGGGGGGACAGGTGGAGGTGGGAGGGACAGGTGGAGGTGATGGGGGACAGATGGAGGTGAGGGGGGACAGGTGGAGGTGAGGGGGGACAGGTGGAGGTGGGGGGGACAGGTGGAGGTGGGAGGGACAGGTGTAGGTGGGGGGGACAGGTGGAGGTGAGGGGGGACAGGTGGAGGTGGGGGGGACAGGTGGAGGTGGGAGGGACAGGTGTAGGTGGGGGGGACAGGTGGAGGTGAGGGGGGACAGGTGGAGGTGGGGGGGACAGGTGGAGGTGAGGGGGGACAGGTGGAGGTGGGGGGGACAGGTGGAGGTGAGGGGGGACAGGTGGAGGTGGGAGGGACAGGTGGAGGTGGGGGGGACAGGTGGAGGTGAGGGGGGACAGGTGGAGGTGAGGGGGGACAGGTGGAGGTGAGGGGGACAGGTGGAGGTGAGGGGGGACAGGTGGAGGTGGGAGGGACAGGTGGAGGTGAGGGGGACAGATGGAGGTGAGGAGGGACAGGTGGAGGTGAGGGGGGACAGGTGGAGGTGGGGGGGACAGGTGGAGGTGGGAGGGACAGGTGTAGGTGGGGGGGACAGGTGGAGGTGAGGGGGGACAGGTGGAGGTGGGGGGGACAGGTGGAGGTGAGGGGGACAGGTGGAGGTGAGGGGGGACAGGTGGAGGTGGGAGGGACAGGTGGAGGTGGGGGGGACAGGTGGAGGTGAGGGGGGACAGGTGGAGGTGAGGGGGGACAGGTGGAGGTGAGGGGGGACAGGTGGAGGTGAGGGGGACAGGTGGAGGTGAGGGGGGACAGGTGGAGGTGAGGGGGACAGGTGGAGGTGAGGGGGACAGGTGGAGGTGAGGGGGGACAGGTGGAGGTGGGAGGGACAGGTGGAGGTGATGGGGGACAGGTGGAGGTGAGGGGGGACAGGTGGAGGTGAGGGGGGACAGGTGGAGGTGATGGGGGACAGGTGGAGGTGAGGGTGGAGGTGAGGGGGGACAGGTGGAGGTGATGGGGGACAGGTGGAGGTGAGGGTGGAGGTGAGGGGGGACAGGTGGAGGTGGGGGGGACAGGTGGAGGTGAGGGGGGACAGGTGGAGGTGAGGGGGGACAGGTGGAGGTGGGGGGGACAGGTGGAGGTGGGGGGGACAGGTGGAGGTGGGAGGGACAGGTGGAGGTGAGGGGGGACAGGTGGAGGTGGGAGGGACAGGTGGAGGTGAGGGGGGACAGGTGGAGGTGAGGGGGGACAGGTGGAGGTGGGGGGGACAGGTGGAGGTGAGGGGGACAGGTGGAGGTGAGGGGGGACAGGTGGAGGTGAGGGCGGACAGGTGGAGGTGAGGGCGGACAGGTGGAGGTGAGGGGGACAGGTGGAGGTGAGGGGGGACAGGTGGAGGTGGGGGGGACAGGTGGAGGTGGGAGGGACAGGTGGAGGTGGGGGGGACAGGTGGAGGTGGGAGGGACAGGTGGAGGTGGGGGGGGACAGGTGGAGGTGGGAGGGACAGGTGGAGGTGGGGGGGACAGGTGGAGGTGAGGGGGGACAGGTGGAGGTGGGGGGGGACAGGTGGAGGTGGGAGGGACAGGTGGAGGTGAGGGGGACAGGTGGAGGTGAGGGGGACAGGTGGAGGTGGGAGGGACAGGTGGAGGTGGGGGGGACAGGTGGAGGTGGGGGGGGACAGGTGGAGGTGGGAGGGACAGGTGGAGGTGAGGGGGGACAGGTGGAGGTGGGAGGGACAGGTGGAGGTGGGGGGGGACAGGTGGAGGTGGGAGGGACAGGTGGAGGTGGGAGGGACAGGTGGAGGTGAGGGGGGACAGGTGGAGGTGGGAGGGACAGGTGGAGGTGGGAGGGACAGGTGGAGGTGGGGGGGGACAGGTGGAGGTGGGAGGGACAGGTGGAGGTGGGGGGGGACAGGTGGAGGTGGGAGGGACAGGTGGAGGTGAGGGGGGACAGGTGGAGGTGGGAGGGACAGGTGGAGGTGGGGGGGACAGGTGGAGGTGGGAGGGACAGGTGGAGGTGGGGGGGACAGGTGGAGGTGGGGGGGGACAGGTGGAGGTGGGAGGGACAGGTGGAGGTGAGGGGGGACAGGTGGAGGTGGGGGGGACAGGTGGAGGTGGGGGGGGACAGGTGGAGGTGGGAGGGACAGGTGGAGGTGAGGGGGACAGGTGGAGGTGAGGGGGGACAGGTGGAGGTGAGGGGGACAGGTGGAGGTGAGGGGGGACAGGTGGAGGTGGGGGGGACAGGTGGAGGTGAGGGGGACAGGTGGAGGTTTACCTGCGGATGGTGTCCAGCTGGTTCAGGAACTCGTGGACTCGGGCGTGGTAATAGTAGCATTTAGCAGCGATCAGGTCCAGAGCCCGGCTCTTCTTAGAACCGATCTTCTGCAGCAGGTCATCAGAGACCTTCTGGGCCTGGAACAGAGACGCGGTGAGGACCGGGACCAGGTCTAGACCGGAACAGAGACGCGGTGAGGACCGGGACCAGGTCTAAACCGGAACAGAGACGCGGTGAGGACCGGGACCAGGCCTAGACCGGAACAGAGACACGGTGAGGACCGGGACCAGGTCTAGACCGGAACAGAGACGCGGTGAGGACCGGGACCAGGTCTAAACCGGAACAGAGACACGGTGAGGACCGGGACCAGGTCTAGACCGGAACAGAGACACGGTGAGGACCGGGACCAGGTCTAGACCGGAACAGAGACGCGGTGAGGACCGGGACCAGGTCTAAACCGGAACAGAGACGCGGTGAGGACCGGGACCAGGTCTAAACCGGAACAGAGACGCGGTGAGGACCGGGACCAGGTCTAAACCGGAACAGAGACGCGGTGAGGACCGGGACCAGGTCTAAACCGGAACAGAGACACGGTGAGGACAGGGACCAGGTCTAGACCGGAACAGAGACACGGTGAGGACCGGGACCAGGTCTAGACCGGAACAGAGACGCGGTGAGGACCGGGACCAGGTCTAAACCGGAACAGAGACGCGGTGAGGACCGGGACCAGGTCTAAACCGGAACAGAGACGCGGTGAGGACCGGGACCAGGTCTAAACCGGAACAGAGACGCGGTGAGGACCGGGACCAGGTCTAAACCGGAACAGAGACGCGGTGAGGACCGGGACCAGGTCTAAACCGGAACAGAGACGCGGTGAGGACCGGGACCAGGTCTAAACCGGAACAGAGACACGGTGAGGACCGGGACCAGGTCTAAACCGGAACAGAGACGCGGTGAGGACCGGGACCAGAACAGAGACGCGGTGAGGACCGGGACCAGGCCTAGACCGGAACAGAGACACGGTGAGGACCGGGACCAGGCCTAGACCGGAACAGAGACACGGCGAGGACCGGGAGCAGGTCTAGAGCGGAACATGGTTCTGGGGGTGGTGTGACTCTAACGAGCCGCCGTAGCCTGGACTCACCTCGGTGTATCTCTTGTTGTTGGTCAGGTGGACCACCATCAGCAGCTGCAGGTAGGACTCCACCTCCGGCAGCAACGGCGCCGACGCTGCCTTCCCCGTCCTGGGTCGGAACTGGACGTCTCCGTCCGCCATCTCCATGGGCTGGGACACACACAGACATATACATGTGGTCGGAGTACTGTAACCTGGGGGCGGGGCGGAGCAGAGGGGGGTGGGGCGGAGCATATGGGGCGGGGCAGAGGGGGCGGGGCAGAGGGGGCAGGGCGTGGTCTTACCTCCTCCAGGAAGCCCAGCAGGAAGTCTCTGGCGGCGGCGTTGTTCGTGAAGAACCCGCAGACGGCCTTGTGGAGGACGTTGGCGTTGAGACGGCGGCTGGTGGAGGGCAGCGCTCGGAGGGCACGCAGGACGAAGCGGGGCTCCTTCCCCGACACCGCCTTCTCAATCTGCTTCACGTGCTCCTTAATGTCTGTAGAAATAACACATAGATCTGCAGTGAGCTGTTCTCATCTGCACGTCACCCTCCCACGTCTAACACACATATACACATCTCGTCTGGGTTTACCCTCCAACAACATTTAGTCTGGGTTTATCCTCCAACATCTCGTCTGGGTTTACCCTCCAACAACATTTAGTCTGGGTTTACCCTCCAACAACATCTCGTCTGGGTTTACCCTCCAACATCTCGTCTGGGTTTACCCTCCAACAACATTTAGTCTGGGTTTATCCTCCAACATCTCGTCTGGGTTTACCCTCCAACAACATTTAGTCTGGGTTTACCCTCCAACAACATCTCGTCTGGGTTTACCCTCCAACAACATCTCGTCTGGGTTTACCCTCCAACAACATCTCGTCTGGGTTTACCCTCCAACATTTAGTCTGGGTTTACCCTCCAACATTTAGTCTGGGTTTACCCTCCAACAACATTTAGTCTGGGTTTACCATCCAACAACATTTAGTCTGGGTTTACCCTCCAACATCTCGTCTGGGTTTACCCTCCAACAACATTTAGTCTGGGTTTACCCTCCAACATCTCGTCTGGGTTTACCCTCCAACAACATTTAGTCTGGGTTTACCCTCCAACATCTCGTCTGGGTTTACCCTCCAACAACATTTAGTCTGGGTTTAGCCTCCAACATCTCGTCTGGGTTTAGCCTCCAACAACATTTAGTCTGGGTTTAGCCTCCAACAACATTTAGTCTGGGTTTAGCCTCAAACATCTCGTCTGGATTTAGCCTCAAACATCTCGTCTGGATTTACCCTCCAACATCTCGTCTGGGTTTACCCTCCAACATCATTTAGTCTGGGTTTACCCTCCAACAACATTTAGTCTGGGTTTACCCACCAACAACATTTAGTCTGGGTTTACCCTCCAACAAGATTTAGTCTGGGTTTACCCTCCAACATCATTTAGTCTGGGTTTACCCTCCAACAACATTTAGTCTGGGTTTACCCTCCAACAACATTTAGTCTGGGTTTTCCCTCCAACAACATTTAGTCTGGGTTTTCCCTCCAACAACATTAAGTCTGGGTTTACAATCCAACAACATTAAGTCTGGGTTTACCATCCAACAACATTAAGTCTGGGTTTACCATCCAACAGCATTTAGTCTGGGTTTACCATCCAACAGCATTTAGTCTGGGTTTACCATCCAACAGCATTTAGTCTGGGTTTATCCTCCAACATCTCGTCTGGGTTTACCCTCCAACAACATTTAGTCTGGGTTTACCCTCCAACATCTCGTCTGGGTTTACCCTCCAACAACATTTAGTCTGGGTTTACCCTCCAACAACATCTCGTCTGGGTTTACCCTCCAACAACATCTCGTCTGGGTTTACCCTCCAACAACATCTCGTCTGGGTTTACCCTCCAACATTTAGTCTGGGTTTACCCTCCAACATTTAGTCTGGGTTTACCATCCAACAACATTTAGTCTGGGTTTACCCTCCAACATCTCGTCTGGGTTTACCCTCCAACAACATTTAGTCTGGGTTTATCCTCCAACATCTCGTCTGGGTTTACCCTCCAACAACATTTAGTCTGGGTTTACCCTCCAACAACATTTAGTCTGGGTTTACCCTCCAACATCTCGTCTGGGTTTAGCCTCCAACAACATCTCGTCTGGGTTTACCCTCCAACAACATCTCGTCTGGGTTTACCCTCCAACAACATCTCGTCTGGGTTTACCCTCCAACAACATCTCGTCTGGGTTTACCCTCCAACATCTCGTCTGGGTTTACCCTCCAACATTTAGTCTGGGTTTACCCTCCAACATTTAGTCTGGGTTTACCCTCCAACATTTAGTCTGGGTTTACCCTCCAACATTTAGTCTGGGTTTACCCTCCAACATCTCGTCTGGGTTTACCCTCCAACAACATTTAGTCTGGGTTTACCCTCCAACAACATTTAGTCTGGGTTTACCCTCCAACAACATTTAGTCTGGGTCTACCATCCAACAACATTTAGTCTGGGTTTACCATCCAACAACATTAAGTCTGGGTTTACCATCCAACAACATTAAGTCTGGGTTTACCATCCAACAACATTAAGTCTGGGTTTACCATCCAACAGCATTTAGTCTGGGTTTACCATCCAACAGCATTTAGTCTGGGTTTACCCTCCAACCTTTAGTCTGGGTTTACCCTCCAACCTTTAGTCTGGGTTTACCCTCCAACATTTAGTCTGGGTTTACCATCCAACAGCATTTAGTCTGGGTTTACCATCCAACAGCATTTAGTCTGGGTTTACCCTCAAACAACATTTAGTCTGGGTTTACCCTCCAACAACATTTAGTCTGGGTTTACCCTCCAACAACATTTAGTCTGGGTCTACCATCCAACAACATTTAGTCTAGGTTTCCCCTCCAACATTTAGTCTAGGTTTCCCCTCCAACATTTAGTCTGGGTTTACCCTCCAACAGCATTTAGTCTGGATTTACCATCCAACATTTAGTCTGGGTTTACCATCCAACATTTAGTCTGGGTTTACCATCCAACATTTAGTCTAGGTTTATCCTCCAACAACATTTAGTCTGGGTTTCCCCTCCAACAACATTTAGTCTGGGTTTCCCCTCCAACAACATTTAGTCTGGGTTTCCCCTCCAACAACATTTAGTCTGGGTTTCCCCTCCAACAACATTTAGTCTGGGTTTACCCTCCAACATTTAGTCTGGGTTTCCCCTCCAACAAAATCTCGTCTGGGTTTACCCTCCAACATTTAGACTGGGTTTACCCTCCAACAGCATTTAGTCTGGATTTACCATCCAACATTTAGTCTGGGTTTACCCTCCAACAACATTTAGTCTGGGTTTACCCTCCAACATTTAGTCTGGGTTTACCCTCCAACATTTAGTCTGGGTTTACCCTCCAACATTTAGTCTGGGTTTACCCTCCAACATTTAGTCCGGGTTTACCATCCAACAGCATTTAGTCTGGATTTACCCTCCAACAACATTTAGTCTGGGTTTACCCTCCAACAACATTTAGTCTAGGTTTACCATCCAACAACATTAAGTCTGGGTTTACCATCCAACATTTAGTCTGGGTTTACCATCCAACAGCCTTTAGTCTGGGTTTACCCTCCAACCTTTAGTCTGGGTTTACCCTCCAACCTTTAGTCTGGGTTTACCCTCCAACCTTTAGTCTGGGTTTACCCTCCAACCTTTAGTCTGGGTTTACCATCCAACCTTTAGTCTGGGTTTACCCTCCAACCTTTAGTCTGGGTTTACCATCCAACAGCATTTAGTCTGGGTTTACCATCCAACAGCATTTAGTCTGGGTTTACCCTCCAACAACATTTAGTCTGGGTTTACCCTCCAAAAACATTTAGTCTGGGTTTACCATCCAACAACATTTAGTCTGGGTTTACCATCCAACAACATTTAGTCTGGGTTTACCATCCAACATTTAGTCTAGGTTTCCCCTCCAACATTTAGTCTGGGTTTCCCCTCCAACATTTAGTCTGGGTTTCCCCTCCAACAATTAGTCTGGGCTTACCCTCCAACATTTAGACTGGGTTTACCCTCCAACAACATTTAGTCTGGATTTACCATCCAACATTTAGTCTGGGTTTACCATCCAACACTTAGTCTGGGTTTACCATCCAACATTTAGTCTAGGTTTATCCTCCAACAACATTTATTCTGGGTTTACCCTCCAACAACATTTAGTCTGGGTTTACCATCCAACAACATTTAGTCTGGGTTTACCATCCAACAACATTTAGTCTGGGTTTACCATCCAACATTTAGTCTAGGTTTCCCCTCCAACATTTAGTCTGGGTTTACCCTCCAACAAAATCTCGTCTGGGTTTACCCTCCAACATTTAGTCTGGGTTTACCATCCAACATTTAGTCTGGGTTTACCATCCAACATTTAGTCTAGGTTTATCCTCCAACAACATCTCGTCTGGGTTTACCCTCCAACAACATTTAGTCTGGGTTTACCATCCAACATTTAGTTTAGGTTTAGCCTCCAACAACATCTCGTCTGGGTTTACCATCCAACATTTAGTCTGGGTTTACCCTCCAACAACATTTAGTCTGGGTTTACCCTCCAACAACATTTAGTCTGGGTTTACCCTCCAACAACATTTAGTCTGGGTTTACCCTCCAACATTTAGTCTGGGTTTACCCTCCAACATTTAGTCTGGGTTTACCCTCCAACAAAATCTCGTCTGGGTTTACCCTCCAACATTTAGTCTGGGTTTACCCTCCAACAAAATCTCGTCTGGGTTTACCCTCCAGAGTCAGGGAATCCAGTTCTCTCGGCTGCTTCGCCGCCTCCTCCTCCGGCATCTCCACGTCCTGCGGCTCCGCGGCCTTCTCCTCCTTGGACTTGTCGGACTTGGAGTCCCGGCCTCCGGGCTTGTCGCGGCGCTTGGCCGAGGTCTCTCTCATGGTTCTGGGGGAAAGAAGCTGCTCTAAGCCGGTCAGATGGACGCAGTTTATTCTCTCTGTACGCACGATGACTGGACGATTTGCAGCGGCGCGGGGGATTGTGGGTAACCGGGGACAGACGCAACGGCGCAGGCGCAAATAGTCAATGGCAAATAGTCAATCGATCCAGCCCCGTTAAGTGACATACGGGGGCTGTGGCTGTGTGTCTCAATCAGCGCACTAACACTACTTCGCGCACTATGTTTCAGTGCGTTTACACTGACTTTTGTGCAAAAAACTCAGTGCACTGAAAGTACCCGGATGCTGCCCTAAACCCGCCCATAAATGCAGTGTGGAACGATGGACACCTCGCGCACTAAATCGACGCCATTTTGCTGACGTAGCGGAAGAGGATGGACATTTTTTTTTAAATTTTTTTTTTTTTTTATACACACAATTGGACAAAAAATACAGAACATAAACTGAGAAGTCAGGGGGTCAAGAATTAAATGAAAATATGTAAGAGAAGAAAAAAAGTTATTTAGGCCATGGACAATAGATAAAAACAACAACAACAAAAAAGGAAACTGAGCATCTTCACCTGTGTATACATCTATACACATACATATACAAAATATCATTGAGACTTCATGAGTGAAATAAGAATTTGTCCAATATGCTCATAGTTTTTAAGGCCTTAGGATATTCAAGATCTTTAATGATGGTTCTGTATTGAAAAAGTTCTTGGAGAAACATTGCAAAGCTCGGCTTGCCGTCAGCCCATTTCCTTTTATGAATATGAAACTTTCCCATGAGTCTAACAAGTTGTACAAAAAAATGTCATGTCCTTTCCCTCTTTTTTTATCTTCAAAGTAAAAAAAAAAAACAATTTCTCTTTTAAATGTATTGTAATGTGGGTGTGTCGGACGAGAAGTTGATCACTGATGCTGCTCACCTGTGGGGGGGGGTGTGGCGAGATGGATTTGCGGCTGCAGCAGAGGAGAGAAAAGGAGAGACTGAGAGGAGCGACGGGGCCCTGGACGACGGTGTGGCTGTCTGTCGGCGTTTGACAAGCATTGTCCGAGCTCAGCGGCTGCGTACGTGGCGGCACTCTGGTGGGGGGGTGCTGTTCGCAGCTTATAGTGCTGCCGGCAGCGAAGACATCTGACTAGGGGAGCTGCGTTCCTGCGATTAGGAGGGGAGGCTGGATGCCTTCTTTAGGTAGCTAGGGTCCGGGGATTAGTAAGTGCCTGGCCGGTGCACCTCCGAGCTGTTTCGACAACTGAAACCACGCAAAGACACAGAGAGCGGATGAGCACTGCCTGTTCGCCCTTCATGGCAGGAGCCGCAACACCGTTGGGTCCAGCATACTTTAATCCTTCCACCCCACGGGAGGGTCTTGTCGTCAGACCGAGGCAGGATAAGTCACTATTTTTTATTCTTATAACTTTGTTTTGTATTTGTTTATAACTCTTACTAACAGTTTTTATATCTTTTATAAGTCTGGGAGCTGTCATTTCAGGCGGTCAGTCAGACGAGCGACACTTTACCTTTCTGACGTCATATGTGGGCGTGACCTACTTGGTGTTGCAGTGGTCCTTAAAGGGGTGGTGTTTGGTGAATCCCCCTAGTGTGCTGTGTGGTGTTGCTGTGCAGCTGTCTTTGTGTGCCTCTTTGGGTGTTAATAGCTCCTTTTTGGTTTGCAGTGTTGGCTCGCAGAACATGGTGTAGTGCTCTGCCTACTGACTCCTTTATTTCATCTGCAGGTCCCAGACATTTTTAACCGGATCAACATTTTTCTAATAAAGTTTGTTGTGTATACTTATAAACTGGTGTGGTGGGTACTCTCTTGCCTCTGACACCGGACCAGACCGGATTAACAAAGGTGGTGGCAGCGTGATAAACAGAAATCTTATTACACTGGTGGCAGCGGTGGGATCAAACAGAAAATGTCAGAGGCAGAGAGTATCTCAACCCAGCTGAGGTCAATTGAACCAGCTGCTGGGGATAACTCTTCTGGTGCTATGGGTACTTCATCTGCTCAAATCGGTCAAATTGGCCGCCCTGTATTTATGCCTGAAGTATTTACAGGGGTGGGTCGTGAATGGTCTGATTGGGTTGAACAATTTGAGTTGGCTGCTGATGTGAATGGTTGGGATGGTTCTGCTAAACTTAAATTTATGTCTTTGCTATTGTCTGGTCATGCTCGGGACATGTATAATGGACTCTCCCGGGAGGCAAAGGGGGATTATGCCTTTCTGAAAGTAGCTATGTCTAGGTGTCTAGACCCTTGCCATAGCGACGAATGGAACAGAGTTGCTTTTGGCGAAAGGAGGAGGCAACCTAATGAGACCGCTCAGGAGTTTGGAAATGCTTTGCACAGGTTGGTGGCTAAAGCATACCCCACTGTAGATGACCATATGCGGGATTTACTGGCCAGAAATCAGTTTATCACCCATTTTACCACCGGAGACTTCCGTATTAGCCTCCGTGCAGCTAAACCTAAAACTTTGGAATCTGCCATCCATTTGGCTGCTGAAATGGAGCTCCTTCGGACCTTGGAGCAGACGCATATTACCTCCGATGCTAAAGTAAGAGGAATTACAGAAGACCCTAATGAAACTGATGACCGTTTAAAGGCTTTATTGGGAACTGTTGAGAATCTGTGCCAGGAGGTTAAAACGATACAGGCCGCTGTACAGGCCTTCCAGAAGCCGCCGGGTGCTGTAGCACCTTTGAGTTCTTCTAGGCCATCTAGGAACTTGGATGCAGGAGGAGTGTGCAGTTCTGATGCTACATTTGGTTCCGCCTCCAGGCGCAGGGTTAGGAAACAGGCTGGTGTGTGCTGGGAGTGTGGGTGTGATTGACACCTGCGACGTGATTGCCCCTATGTGTCGGGAAACTAGGAGGGGTGGGTACAGCAGGCCAAATGCCTACCCCTTCGGTTAAGACTCAGATTGTGGCCTTTAGAAAAAAACGGGCAGCCATGTTGCGGTTAAAGTTGGTGGAGTGGATTTTTGTGTGTTAGTGGATAGTGGGGCAGATCGCTTCATCATCCCCAAAGAGCTGTGGGTGACGATAACTAAGGAGAAATGAAAACTCACTGGATACTCTGGGAATGTATCTGCGGCCAATGGGGGGGGCGGGCATGTCGATATTGGGAGTGTGGCAAACTGTTTGTCAATTTGACTTATTGGCTTTAGTGACAGAGTTCTTAGTTGCTGATGTCCTCTCATGTGATATTCTGTTGGGCTTTGACTTTCTGTCCAAGTATGGAGCTGTGATTGATTATAAGGAGAGGGTCCTTCGTTTGATGGGGAAAACGGTACCCCTGTTGATCCATGAAGACCTGAAGAAACCTCGGACTGTAGTTATAAAATCTGATACTGCAGTCCCACCCAGGAGTGAGGTAATTCTCCCAGGAGTTGTCACAAGTCCCTTTGGTGAGTGTGTGGAAGGTCTACTTGAACCCTCAGCTTCGTTGTCTGATCATTGTGATGTTTTGGTGGCCCGAGTCGTGTGCCATGTAGAGCAGGGGGTTGTCCCAATTTGGGTCATTAATGTTACAGATGAGGTATTGACACTGAGGAAAGGCATGAAAGTTGGCACACTGTACTCTGATGTAGAGGTGTGGGATGGTTTAGAGCAAGACAGGGGAGACAAAGGTCAAGAATCCCCATGGTCTTTAGATGATCTACTTAAGCAGTTGGGGCTTGATCAGAAGGGGCTGGGAAGCTTAGAACAGAGTTGTTCAGGATTTGCTGAGTAGACATCTTTCTGTTTTTAGCACAGGTGACACAGACTTGGGAAGAACCCCGCTTGTAAGACATACGATTGATACTGGGGATGCTAAACCTGTTAAATTGCCACCACGTCGAGTCCCGCTTCATTTGCAGGAGGAGTGTGCAGAGCACATTAAGCAGATGCAGACGAGTGGTGTCATCCAGCCTTCTTGTAGTCCATGGGCTGCTCCGGTAGATCTTGTGAGAAAGAGGGACGGAGGGTTGCGATTCTATGTTGACTATCGTAGACTGAATGATTTCACTCGAAAGGACGCATACCCCCTTCCTCGGATTGATGATGCTCTAGATAGCTTGCATAAAGCCTGCTGGTTCTCAACGTTAGACCTTGCCAGTGGCTACTGGCAGGTTGAAATTGATCCTAAAGATCAACACAAAACTGCATTCATAACTCGACAGGGGTTGTTTGAGTTCAATGTGCTTATCTTTGGCTTGTGTAATGCACCCAGCACATTTCAGAGGCTCATGGATGTGGTGTTGGCTGATCTACAGTGGACCACTTGTTTGGTCTATTTAGACGATATCATTGTGTTTGGCCGCACATTTTCAGAACACGTATCGCGCCTGGATGAGGTGTTGCTTAGGTTACAGCAAGCAAATCTGAAGGTTAAACCATCTAAATGCAATCTGTTTTCTACTCAGGTGCAGTACCTCGGTCACATTATCACAGCAGATGGGGTCCGAGCAGATCCAGCCAAGGTCCAGGTAGTGAGGGAGTGGCCCACACCTAAAAACCAGACAGAGGTCAGACGTTTTGTGGGGTTGGCATCCTATTACAGACGGTTTATACAGGGGTTCGCAGAGATAGCCCGTCCCCTACATCAGTTAACTGAGAAGGGCAGACGATTCAAGTGGTCAGAAGCTTGCCAGGATTCTTTTGACCGGTTGAAAGGTCTGCTTATGTCAGCCCCAGTGTTGGCTTATCCAGACCCTGCCAAACCATTCATTTTAGACACTGATGCCAGTGATGTGGGCATTGGTGCGGTACTGTCACAGGAGGTTGATGGTCTTGAGCAAGTCATTGCTTATGCAAGTCGAGCACTATCCAAACAGGAAAGAAAGTATGCCACGACTAAGAAGGAGCTGTTGAGCATGGTAACCTTCACAAAATATTTTAAGCACTATTTGTTGGGGAAGGAATTTATATTGCGTACAGACCATAACTCTTTGAGATGGTTGCATAACTTCCAGGGTCTGGAGGGGCAGTTGGCTAGGTGGGTTGAGCAGCTGGCCAATTTCCAATATAAGATTGTTCATAGGCCAGGGAAGTTGCATGCCAATGCTGACGCCCTTTCAAGGCTACCTGCTTTCATTGAGGGCCTCTCTCAGGCAACTCAGCCTGAAATGCAGAATGTTAGGCACCCTCAAGAACCAAATGTGTGCTCTGTGCAAGAGGTTCAGCCTAGAACAAAAGAAAACCAAGAAGTGGTTGATGAGCTGGCCAAAGCTCAGCGTGAGGATGAGGAGTTACAACAGTTGATTGACCTTAAAACACGTGAGCTGGTCATCCCTGAGAATTCATCCTTGCAGAAGTATGCTTCTGTGTGGTCCCAACTACAGATGAGGGGTTCCTGACTGGTGAGAGTGCCGCCAGCAAATTCTGATGCTTCACATGTTCAGGTTGTTCTTCCTCAGGCGTTGGTCCCAGAGGTCTTGGCGCAACTCCATGATTCTCCTACTGGAGGCCATTTGGGAGTACAGAAATTACAGGGAAAAATAAAAGACCGGTTCTATTGGCTTGGGTGATTTGGGGATGTGAAAGAGTGGTGTAGGAAGTGTGCCGAGTGTGCATCCCGGAAAATTCAGGGCCGCCTCCCCTGTGCTCCCCTTCAAACATCAGCTGTATCCCGACCTTATGAAAGAGTGGCACTTGACATTTTGTGCCCCTTGCCTGAGACAATTGGTGGAAATAAGTATGTCCTAGTTATAGGAGATAATTTCTCTTAATGGACAGAAGCATATCCCATACCTAATCAGGAGGCCCATACTATTGCTAAGGTGCTAGTGGAGGAGTGGGTATGCAGGTTTGGGGCCCCCAGAAGCCTTCATACTGATCAGGGTCGGTCTTTTGAGTCTACATTGTTTAAGGAATTGTGTCAGCTCTTAAACATTCATAAGACAAGAACATCTCCCTACCACCCCCAGTCAGATGGTCTTATAGAGCGTTTTAATCGCACATTGTTGTCCATGCTATCACTCTTCGGAAAGGAAAATCAATCCAACTGGGACACTTTACTACCATATGTGATGATGGCATATCGTAGCAGTGTGCATGCCAGTACGGGATATACCCCACATAAAGTATTGTTTGGGCGGGAGATGGTTCTCCCAGTAGACATAATGCTTGATGTTGGGGCCAGAGAAGCATTTTCTTCAGCTAGCACGTATGTCAGCCATTTGGCTGAGACATTGTCAACAGTGGTAGAGGCTGTGAAACAGCATCAGGCTAGGGCCTCAAATCGGCAAAAGACCAATTTTGACTGCAGAGTGAGTTTTCAGTACTATTCTAAAGGAGAACTGGTATGGGTTCATAATAAGGCTAGGAGGAGAGGATTGTGCCCGAAATTACAGAGACGCTTTAAGGGTCCTTTTAGGATTGTAGAGAGGGTCACAGAAGTGTTGTATTGGGTGGCGCCAGTAGGCGGGGGTGCAGAGACAGTTGTGCATTTTAACCGCCTTAAACCCTATGTGTCTCTTGGTACAGGTCCTCCATCAGCCCAGGATGGGGGAACTGAGCATCAGAGAGGGAGAGCTGCTGAACCACCACAAATACCTTCATCTGCAAGTGGTGGCGAGGGAGATGCCCTCAGACGAGAGGCGGATGCTTCAGCATTGGACTGTCAGGGAGAAGTGGAAGCTGGGATATCAAGGGAACAACGTGAGCCACAATCCCTGCTGGTAGAAGAGAAGCGCCCTGTCCGTGAGAAAAGAGCACCTGCATGGCTAAAAGACTGATTCTTCATGTTGACTCGAGGACGAGTCTTCTCCATTAGGGGAGGGAGGAGTGTAATGTGGGTGTGTCGGACGAGAAGTTGATCACTGATGCTGCTCACCTGTGGGGGGGGGGTGTGGCGAGATGGATTTATGGCTGCAGCAGAGGAGAGAAAAGGAGAGACTGAGAGGAGCGACGGGGCCCTGGACGACGGTGTGGCTGTCTGTCGGCGTTTGACAAGCATTGTCCGAGCTCAGCGGCTGCGTACGTGGCGGCACTCTGGTGGGGGTGGGGGGGGGGGGGGTGCTGTTCGCAGCTTATAGTGCTGCCGGCAGCGAAGACATCTGACTAGGGGAGCTGCGTTCCTGCGATTAGGAGGGGAGGCTGGATGCCTTCTTTAGGTAGCTAGGGTCCGGGGATTAGTAAGTGCCTGGCCGGTGCACCTCCGAGCTGTTTCGACAACTGAAACCACGCAAAGACACAGAGAGCGGATCAGCACTGCCTGTTCGCCCTTCGTGGCAGGAGCCGCAACACCGTTGGGTCCAGCATACTTTAATCCTTCCACCCCACGGGAGGGTCTTGTCGTCAGACCGGGGCAGGATAAGTCACTATTTTTTATTCTTATAACTTTGTTTTGTATTTGTTTATAACTCTTACTAACAGTTTTTATATCTTTTATAAGTCTGGGAGCTGTCATTTCAGGTGGTCAGTCAGACGAGCGACACTTTACCTTTCTGACGTCATATGTGGGCGTGACCTACTTGGTGTTGCAGTGGTCCTTAAAGGGGTGGTGTTTGGTGAATCCCCCTAGTGTGCTGTGTGGTGTTGCTGTGCAGCTGTCTTTGTGTGCCTCTTTGGGTGTTAATAGCTCCTTTTTGGTTTGCAGTGTTGGCTCGCAGAACATGGTGTAGTGCTCTGCCTACTGACTCCTTTATTTCATCTGCAGGTCCCAGACATTTTTAACCGGATCAACATTTTTCTAATAAAGTTTGTTGTGTATACTTATAAACTGGTGTGGTGGGTACTCTCTTGCCTCTGACACCGGACCAGACCGGATTAACAAAGGTGGTGGCAGCGTGATAAACAGAAATCTTATTACAGTATACAATGTTCTGTTTTCTTTTGAATAAGACTTTGTACATTAATCCAAAACAATTTGCTGAACAAACAGTGGTAAAACAAATGATCAATAGTTTCTACCTCCAGGCTGCAAAAGGTACAAGACTAAGATTTTATATGTACAGCCATAACTTCTGTAACAAGGAGGAATAAGAAGGGACTGAGAGGACAACCTTGTCTTATACCTCCATGGATGTTAAATCTCGGGGTTGTGCCATGGGCCAATCCAACAGAGCTATTACAATTTTTATAAAGTGCACTGACTGCTCTCAAAAATTTGTCTCCAAAACCAAAACTATGTATAGCCTTCAGCATAAATTTATGACTTACTGTGTCTAAAGCTTTATAAAAATCAACAAAAAGAATAAAACTATCATCTAAAATATACTCGCTATGGTCAATCATGTCCAAAACCAGACGGATGTTGTTCCAAATATTTCTACCAGGCATAAAACCTGATCGTGCCTCATCAATAATTTTGTCTAAACCTAATTTTAATCTTTTGGCAAAAATCATGGCGAATATCTTTGCATCACTATTTAGTAACTAATTGGTCTCCACTTTTCAATACTCAGTTTGTCTTTTTTTGGTTTGGGGATCAGTTTAATCAGGCCTTGTGGAAGGGTGGGTGGTAATTCTCCATTGTCTATGGCTTCTTGAAAAACCGCCACAAAGAACGGGGCGGAATGTTTTCCGAATGTGATAAAATTCATTTATGAAACCATCACTACCAGGCGGCTTGTTGTCTTTAAGGGAGACAATACACTTTTGAACCTCTGTTAAACTGATTTTCTGATCACAAACTAATTTAAATCCTTCATCAATACCTCTAATATTCGTTTTGATACCTTTAACAAACGCATCAATGCTTTCGTCACTTTCGGAATCAGCGGCATATAGCTTCTTATAGAAGTCAGTAACATGCTGGGATATGAATGTTTGATCTTCACATAAATGGTCATCAATCTTGAGTTTAGAGGGAAGATAATTCATAATTCCTTTTTCCCAAATTAAAAGAGTAATTTGTCCATTTTTCTCCTTGTTCCAACCATTTCCTTCTGGACCTGATAAAGGCCCCTCTGGCTTTTTCTTCATAACTTCTGTCTAATTCAAGTTGTGATGCTGCCAGTTCTCTAAGTTCCTCTTCAGAAAAATGTATTTTATCAGACAGTTCTAATATTTTGGTCATTATTTGAGATTCCTTTTCTCTTTTAGTTTTGGAAATTCTTTTTCCAGTTAAAATAGCTAACTTCCTAATTTAGAATTTCATTAGCTCCCAATGAGTTCCATAATCATTCATTGCTTTAGCTTGTTGCCAATATTTTTCAATGATAACCTGGGTTTCCTTCTTAAATTGTTTATTTTGTAACAGCATTTTATTTAACTTCCAATAATCTCTACTGACATTGTTTTTACGTTGAGCCATGTTGATTTTGATCGTAACGGCTTGGTGGTCAGTAAAAACTGCAGGCTCTATTAGAACTGAGTCCAGACTATTCTCAGTGTCTGAGGAGAGGAACCAGAAGTCTATCCGAGATTGCCTAGATTTATCCTTGTTTGACCAGGTGTATGAATTTTCATTTGGGTTTTTGTGTCTCCAGATATCAATGAGGTCCATTCTACGACAGATATTATTCAGTCACACATTGATTTGGGCTTAGGCCCACGAATCATCCAAAACTGTGTTAAAATCCCCGCCCCATAAAATCTTTGCAGTCGGAAATGATAATAACAGCTGATTTATTTTATCTTCAATTGTAGAAAATAGAATTTTGTTGTTTAGTTTAATATTGGAGGCATAAATATTGATGATAAATTGGGATTGATCAATATAAGAATTATCCACCTTTCATTATCATCTGAGAGATGCTTAATGATATTACCTTTAAATTTCCCTTGTAATATAGCTACCCCTGCCGATCTGTTACTCCCAAATGAGAACCATACGTTCTTCCCCGCTGACTTCTCCAAAATGGAACATCTTCTTCTGAAGCATGGCTTTCCTGGATAAAATAGAAATCAGCACCTTTGTTTTGACAATACAAAAAAAGACATTTTCTCTTTAACAGGTTTTTCACACCCCTGACATTAACGGTAAGAACGGAAACTGACATTATGAACACAAACAACCAAAAACAATCCTCTCTTTCATCAAATATAAGTTTCTGTACTCCAATGTTAATTGAACTGTATTAATGTGCTTCCCATGCCAGAATACTGTGTGCTATATAACCTGAACATAAACTCCAGAGTTTAACAGGACACTAACAGTTCCCATTACACTTCATCTCATTTTTCATTTGACTTCTTCACAAAAGCCCTATTTTCCACAAAGGAAGCCTTATCAGCCTTCTTCCTGGCTGCTTCCACCGCTGGCCACAGGCGAATGCGAGACGCTCGCTCTGCTGCGGTTTGATCCTCTGCAAAGTGGAACCGGTTGTTCTTCAGGTAGATGTTTGCCTTGGATGCTTCCCACAGTACATCCCTTGCCTATTGAGACAAACCTGATGATCACTGGTCTCTAGGGTCACTGGGGGCTGATCCTGGCCTCCTTCCTTGGGCCTCCCGGTTCTGTGACCTGTATCCACTGCAGAAACAACCGACTCAGCCTCCCCGACAGGAAGCACAGCTCCACAGATATCCTTGACTTGTGATCTGATGTTATCGTCACCTTTTCCAGGGACACCGTGCAGACGCAGGTTTTTCCGTTTCATTTACCTTCTGCTCCATCTCGTCTACTTTCTTCTGAAGCACTTCTGTAATGAAACACTTTTATTTATTCAGACAGGATCGTGGAAGTCGGTGAATAATGACCACAACAGACTCTCAGTGTTCAACAATTAAATCGCGTTTATTAATCTGAACAGCAAAGAGAAAGCAAACACATCATTGGTATAGCACTTAGATAGTTTCAGTTCCAGCTCTTACCGTTTACGCGATAGGTTGGAGAGCCCACAACCCCGGTAGAGAGTGCCAAAAATACCAGCTGGGCGTCCTGATCAGTGAAACCTGCAGCAGACTCTACCAGAAGTCCGGGACTTCTCCACTTTATACCCTGGCACAAACAACACCGTGCGGGAGCAGGTAGAGAGGTGGCCAAACTTCCCCACATACACACAGTGGCTGCGCAAGACTCAGCTGTTATTGAGTCCTCTCAACATTCTCATGACCTTTCATATTGCAAACACAGTTGTTTTACAGGATGCAGCCGTGCACCGCTGCACGTAGGCAGTTACATAGAAATTAAATGAAGGCACACAACATCACTAATAAACAGTCATACTTCATTCCACTCTTGATGTTTTGTGACATCATGCAATCCATTTCCATCCCACGACCATTGAATGAGGGCACACAACGTCACCATTGAAGTTTATACTTCAACTTCACACGTCTTTTTAAGAGCTACGTTTTGGGTTTTAAGTCAACGTTTTCCTGGTGGCAGAAGTCCAGAGACTTCAGACGGTGTTGTAATGAACGGCTTTGTCTATTTTATCTGCCCTCTCATGTATCTTCTCACTGACGGCTGAAATGATTGTTTTGGAGGTTGTATAGTGAAAGCTCAGTTTGTGAGTCAGTTTCCCCACCTTTGCTTCGACTCTTTTTTGGCCAGGAAATGCAGTCTTCACCAGAGTTCATCTGACAGGCATAAGAATGCAGATCTTGGATGTTACGCTTTTCCTTGAGGGTTGGAGTTTCCATTTGTGACGACTCATTTTTGTCTGAGTTTTCCATCGTTAACTTGTTGCTAAATATTTATCCACGAGTGTTTTTCTTCTTTCTATTTGTCTTATCACAGTTACTTTAGTCTTTCAGAAGTGTTATGTCACCTTGGAAGGCAGTAAAAGATTATAGAAAATGAAAATGGTGCAGCAATTCCTCCAATAATCGACAGATACTTTAACGTACGTCTGAACCTGTCGCCATCTTGAATCAACCTCCAAGAGGACGGACTTTCCATCAGTTTACCAGGTAAATAATGGCGGAGTTTAACGCCGGTCCAGGCGGGGATTCATTTGTATAAATGTAAGTATTAAATTATCCCGTTATGATTGTGATGTATACTGCAGCCTGCTAATCTATCCCTGACGACAGTTATGGATCTGACCATTTGTCAGACTCGGTAGTTAGCACCGTAGCTTAGCACACTGTTAGCAGTTTTTATCCGCTGTAGTGGACGTATACAGGTTATATGTGTTATAAATGATGAATGTTATAGGTTCTGTATGTTCATTCATCCATGCTGAACGTCCAGATGAAGCATTGTGGTGTTTATAACCTAAACTATTAATACCGATATAGCGCCAGTTTTTAGAGAGCGGTCCGTTACTATGGTTACCACTGATGCCGTAAATCTGCATCGTATCGTCAGATCTGAACTGCTGAGACTGAACGAGAAAATATAGATATAAAATAAACATAGTAGTGAATTTAGTTGGTTTGATTATTAGAGTGCAAAGTGTGTAACTTTCTTCTGCATGGCTCCACCTCGTCTGTCCCTGATTGAAAATCCATCGTATGTGTGTGTGTGTGTGTGTGTGTGTGTTTAGTTTACGTTGTAGTTGGTGTCATGTAATATTTACTGAATGTTTCGTGTGTTTTGTGTATGGTAATAAATTAATCATTACAAAATATTTAATTATATTAGAAAAATGTAAAGAGAAGTTCAATGTAGATCTTCATCATATAGAGACACACAATTTGTTTCCCATTCGCCAAATTATTTATTGTTTAGATATAAATGCAGTCATGATCTGGGGAGTAACACATCATTACCATCCTCTGCCTCTCATCAGCCTCACAGACGGTTCCTGGAGATGCTGCTGGTTCTCCTGCTGATTGTTCCCCAGCTGCCCTCCTGACATCTTCATCATCATCTTCATCATCATCATCATCATCATCATCATCATCTGGCTCCAGAAGGTCAACATGCAGATGTTGTGGAGGACGGTGGACGGACCTCCACCTGGTCTCTAGGGTCCTGAAAGACGGACCTCCACCTGGTCTCTAGGATCCTGAAAGACGGACCTCCACCTGGTCTCTATGATCCTGAAAGACGGACCTCCACCTGGTCTCTAGGATCCTGAAAGACGGACCTCCACCTGGTCTCTAGGGTCCTGAAAGACGGACCTCCACCTGGTCTCTGGGATCCTGAAAGACGGACCTCCACCTGGTCTCTGGGATCCTGAAAGACGGACCTCCACCTGGTCTCTAGGATCCTGAAAGACGGACCTCCACCTGGTCTCTAGGATCCTGAAAGACGGACCTCCACCTGGTCTCTAGGATCCTGAAAGACGGACCTCCACCTGGTCTCTAGGATCCTGAAAGACGGACCTCCACCTGGTCTCTGGGATCCTGAAAGACGGACCTCCACCTGGTCTCTAGGGTCCTGAAAGACGGACCTCCACCTGGTCTCTAGGATCCTGAAAGACGGACCTCCACCTGGTCTCAAGGATCCTGAAAGACGGACCTCCACCTGGTCTCTAGGATCCTGAAAGACGGACCTCCACCTGGTCTCTAGGATCCTGAAAGACGGACCTCCACCTGGTCTCTAGGGTCCTGAAAGACGGACCTCCACCTGGTCTCTAGGGTCCTGAAAGACGGACCTCCACCTGGTCTCTAGGGTCCTGAAAGACGGACCTCCACCTGGTCTCTAGGGTCCTGAAAGACGGACCTCCACCTGGTCTCTAGGATCCTGAAAGACGGACCTCCACCTGGTCTCTAGGATCCTGAAAGACGGACCTCCACCTGGTCTCTAGGATCCTGAAAGACGGACCTCCACCTGGTCTCTAGGATCCTGAAAGACGGACCTCCACCTGGTCTCTAGGATCCTGAAAGACGGACCTCCACCTGGTCTCTAGGATCCTGAAAGACGGACCTCCACCTGGTCTCTAGGATCCTGAAAGACGGACCTCCACCTGGTCTTTAGGATCCTGAAAGACGGACCTCCACCTGGTCTCTAGGATCCTGAAAGACGGACCTCCACCTGGTCTTTAGGATCCTGAAAGACGGACCTCCACCTGGTCTCTAGGATCCTGAAAGACGGACCTCCACCTGGTCTCTAGGATCCTGAAAGACGGACCTCCACCTGGTCTCTAGGATCCTGAAAGACGGACCTCCACCTGGTCTCTAGGATCCTGAAAGACGGACCTCCACCTGGTCTCTAGGATCCTGAAAGACGGACCTCCACCTGGTCTCTAGGATCCTGAAAGACGGACCTCCACCTGGTCTCTGGGATCCTGAAAGACGGACCTCCACCTGGTCTCTAGGATCCTGAAAGACGGACCTCCACCTGGTCTCTAGGATCCTGAAAGACGGACCTCCACCTGGTCTCTAGGATCCTGAAAGACGGACCTCCACCTGGTCTCTAGGATCCTGAAAGACGAACCTCCACCTGGTCTCTAGGATCCTGAAAGACGAACCTCCACCTGGTCTCTGGGATCCTGAAAGACGGACCTCCACCTGGTCTCTGGGATCCTGAAAGACGGACCTCCACCTGGTCTCTAGGATCCTGAAAGACGGACCTCCACCTGGTCTCTAGGATCCTGAAAGACGGACCTCCACCTGGTCTCTAGGATCCTGAAAGACGGACCTCCACCTGGTCTCTAGGGTCCTGAAAGACGGACCTCCACCTGGACTCTAGGATCCTGAAAGACGGACCTCCACCTGGTCTCTAGGGTCCTGAAAGACGGACCTCCACCTGGTCTCTAGGATCCTGAAAGACGGACCTCCACCTGGTCTCTAGGATCCTGAAAGACGGACCTCCACCTGGTCTCTAGGATCCTGAAAGACGGACCTCCACCTGGTCTCTAGGATCCTGAAAGACGGACCTCCACCTGGTCTCTAGGATCCTGAAAGACGGACCTCCACCTGGTCTCTAGGATCCTGAAAGACGGACCTCCACCTGGTCTCTAGGGTCCTGAAAGACGGACCTCCACCTGGTCTCTAGGATCCTGAAAGACGAACCTCCACCTGGTCTCTAGGGTCCTGAAAGACGGACCTCCACCTGGTCTCTAGGATCCTGAAAGACGGACCTCCACCTGGTCTCTAGGATCCTGAAAGACGGACCTCCACCTGGTCTCTAGGATCCTGAAAGACGGACCTCCACCTGGTCTCTAGGATCCTGAAAGACGGACCTCCACCTGGTCTCTAGGATCCTGAAAGACGGACCTCCACCTGGTCTCTAGGATCCTGAAAGACGGACCTCCACCTGGTCTCTAGGGTCCTGAAAGACGGACCTCCACCTGGTCTCTAGGGTCCTGAAAGACGGACCTCCACCTGGTCTCTGGGACCCTGAAAGACGGACCTCCACCTGGTCTCTAGGATCCTGAAAGACGGACCTCCACCTGGTCTCTAGGATCCTGAAAGACGGACCTCCACCTGGTCTCTAGGATCCTGAAAGACGGACCTCCACCTGGTCTCTAGGGTCCTGAAAGACGGACCTCCACCTGGTCTCTGGGGTCCTGAAAGACGGACCTCCACCTGGTCTCTAGGATCCTGAAAGACGGACCTCCACCTGGTCTCTAGGATCCTGAAAGACGAACCTCCACCTGGTCTCTAGGATCCTGAAAGACGGACCTCCACCTGGTCTCTAGGATCCTGAAAGACGGACCTCCACCTGGTCTCTAGGATCCTGAAAGACGGACCTCCACCTGGTCTCTGGGGTCCTGAAAGACGGACCTCCGCCTGGTCTCTAGGATCCTGAAAGACGGACCTCCACCTGGTCTCTAGGATCCTGAAAGACGGACCTCCACCTGGTCTCCAGGATCCTGAAAGACGGACCTCCACCTGTAGAGTTTCCAGGTGATGAAGTAGCAGAAGTCCTGTAGAGTTTCCAGGTGAAGGAGCAGAAGTCCTGTAGAGTTTCCAGGTGATGAAGGAGCAGAAGTCCTGTAGAGTTTCCAGGTGATGAAGGAGCAGAAGTCCTGTAGAGTTTCCAGGTGAAGGAGCAGAAGTCCTGTAGAGTTTCCAGGTGAAGGAGCAGAAGTCCTGTAGAGTTTCCAGGTGATGAAGGAGCAGAAGTCCTGTAGAGTTTCCAGGTGATGAAGGAGCAGAAGTCCTGTAGAGTTTCCAGGTGATGAAGGAGCAGAAGTCCTGTAGAGTTTCCAGGTGAAGGAGCAGAAGTCCTGTAGAGTTTCCAGGTGATGAAGGAGCAGAAGTCCCTGTAGAGTTTCCAGGTGATGAAGGAGCAGAAGTCCTGTAGAGTTTCCAGGTGAAGGAGCAGAAGTCCTGTAGAGTTTCCAGGTGATGAAGGAGCAGAAGTCCTGTAGAGTTTCCAGGTGGTGAAGGAGCAGAAGTCCTGTAGAGTTTCCAGGTGAAGGAGCAGAAGTCCTGTAGAGTTTCCAGGTGAAGGAGCAGAAGTCCTGTAGAGTTTCCAGGTGAAGGAGCAGAAGTCCTGTAGAGTTTCCAGGTGATGAAGGAGCAGAAGTCCTGTAGAGTTTCCAGGTGATGAAGGAGCAGAAGTCCTGTAGAGTTTCCAGGTGATGAAGGAGCAGAAGTCCTGTAGAGTTTCCAGGTGAAGGAGCAGAAGTCCTGTAGAGTTTCCAGGTGATGAAGGAGCAGAAGTCCTGTAGAGTTTCCAGGTGATGAAGGAGCAGAAGTCCTGTAGAGTTTCCAGGTGATGAAGGAGCAGAAGTCCTGTAGAGTTTCCAGGTGATGAAGGAGCAGAAGTCCTGTAGAGTTTCCAGGTGAAGGAGCAGAAGTCCTGTAGAGTTTCCAGGTGAAGGAGCAGAAGTCCTGTAGAGTTTCCAGGTGATGAAGGAGCAGAAGTCCTGTAGAGTTTCCAGGTGATGAAGGAGCAGAAGTCCTGTAGAGTTTCCAGGTGAAGGAGCAGAAGTCCTGTAGAGTTTCCAGGTGAAGGAGCAGAAGTCCTGTAGAGTTTCCAGGTGATGAAGGAGCAGAAGTCCTGTAGAGTTTCCAGGTGATGAAGGAGCAGAAGTCCTGTAGAGTTTCCAGGTGATGAAGGAGCAGAAGTCCTGTAGAGTTTCCAGGTGAAGGAGCAGAAGTCCTGTAGAGTTTCCAGGTGATGAAGGAGCAGAAGTCCTGTAGAGTTTCCAGGTGATGAAGGAGCAGAAGTCCTGTAGAGTTTCCAGGTGAAGGAGCAGAAGTCCTGTAGAGTTTCCAGGTGAAGGAGCAGAAGTCCTGTAGAGTTTCCAGGTGAAGGAGCAGAAGTCCTGTAGAGTTTCCAGGTGAAGGAGCAGAAGTCCTGTAGAGTTTCCAGGTGGTGAAGGAGCAGAAGTCCTGTAGAGTTTCCAGGTGATGAAGGAGCAGAAGTCCTGTAGAGTTTCCAGGTGGTGAAGGAGCAGAAGTCCTGTAGAGTTTCCAGGTGATGAAGGAGCAGAAGTCCTGTAGAGTTTCCAGGTGATGAAGGAGCAGAAGTCCTGTAGAGTTTCCAGGTGATGAAGGAGCAGAAGTCCTGTAGAGTTTCCAGGTGAAGGAGCAGAAGTCCTGTAGAGTTTCCAGGTGGTGAAGGAGCAGAAGTCCTGTAGAGTTTCCAGGTGGTGAAGGAGCAGAAGTCCTGTAGAGTTTCCAGGTGATGAAGGAGCAGAAGTCCTGTAGAGTTTCCAGGTGGTGAAGGAGCAGAAGTCCTGTAGAGTTTCCAGGTGATGAAGGAGCAGAAGTCCTGTAGAGTTTCCAGGTGAAGGAGCAGAAGTCCTGTAGAGTTTCCAGGTGGTGAAGGAGCAGAAGTCCTGTAGAGTTTCCAGGTGATGAAGGAGCAGAAGTCCTGTAGAGTTTCCAGGTGATGAAGGAGCAGAAGTCCTGTAGAGTTTCCAGGTGATGAAGGAGCAGAAGTCCTGTAGAGTTTCCAGGTGAAGGAGCAGAAGTCCTGTAGAGTTTCCAGGTGGTGAAGGAGCAGAAGTCCTGTAGAGTTTCCAGGTGATGAAGGAGCAGAAGTCCTGTAGAGTTTCCAGGTGATGAAGGAGCAGAAGTCCTGTAGAGTTTCCAGGTGATGAAGGAGCAGAAGTCCTGTAGAGTTTCCAGGTGATGAAGGAGCAGAAGTCCTGTAGAGTTTCCAGGTGATGAAGGAGCAGAAGTCCTGTAGAGTTTCCAGGTGATGAAGGAGCAGAAGTCCTGTAGAGTTTCCAGGTGATGAAGGAGCAGAAGTCCTGTAGAGTTTCCAGGTGATGAAGGAGCAGAAGTCCTGTAGAGTTTCCAGGTGGTGAAGGAGCAGAAGTCCTGTAGAGTTTCCAGGTGATGAAGGAGCAGAAGTCCTGTAGAGTTTCCAGGTGATGAAGGAGCAGAAGTCCTGTAGAGTTTCCAGGTGATGAAGGAGCAGAAGTCCTGTAGAGTTTCCAGGTGAAGGAGCAGAAGTCCTGTAGAGTTTCCAGGTGAAGGAGCAGAAGTCCTGTAGAGTTTCCAGGTGATGAAGGAGCAGAAGTCCTGTAGAGTTTCCAGGTGATGAAGGAGCAGAAGTCCTGTAGAGTTTCCAGGTGAAGTAGCAGAAGTCCTGTAGAGTTTCCAGGTGAAGGAGCAGAAGTCCTGTAGAGTTTCCAGGTGGTGAAGGAGCAGAAGTCCTGTAGAGTTTCCAGGTGGTGAAGGAGCAGAAGTCCTGTAGAGTTTCCAGGTGATGAAGGAGCAGAAGTCCTGTAGAGTTTCCAGGTGAAGGAGCAGAAGTCCTGTAGAGTTTCCAGGTGATGAAGGAGCAGAAGTCCTGTAGAGTTTCCAGGTGATGAAGGAGCAGAAGTCCTGTAGAGTTTCCAGGTGAAGTAGCAGAAGTCCTGTAGAGTTTCCAGGTGATGAAGGAGCAGAAGTCCTGTAGAGTTTCCAGGTGGTGAAGGAGCAGAAGTCCTGTAGAGTTTCCAGGTGATGAAGGAGCAGAAGTCCTGTAGAGTTTCCAGGTGATGAAGGAGCAGAAGTCCTGTAGAGTTTCCAGGTGATGAAGGAGCAGAAGTCCTGTAGAGTTTCCAGGTGAAGGAGCAGAAGTCCTGTAGAGTTTCCAGGTGATGAAGGAGCAGAAGTCCTGTAGAGTTTCCAGGTGGTGAAGGAGCAGAAGTCCTGTAGAGTTTCCAGGTGATGAAGGAGCAGAAGTCCTGTAGAGTTTCCAGGTGAAGGAGCAGAAGTCCTGTAGAGTTTCCAGGTGATGAAGGAGCAGAAGTCCTGTAGAGTTTCCAGGTGATGAAGGAGCAGAAGTCCTGTAGAGTTTCCAGGTGAAGGAGCAGAAGTCCTGTAGAGTTTCCAGGTGATGAAGGAGCAGAAGTCCTGTGGAGTTTCCAGGTGATGAAGGAGCAGAAGTCCTGTAGAGTTTCCAGGTGAAGGAGCAGAAGTCCTGTAGAGTTTCCAGGTGATGAAGGAGCAGAAGTCCTGTAGAGTTTCCAGGTGATGAAGGAGCAGAAGTCCTGTAGAGTTTCCAGGTGATGAAGGAGCAGAAGTCCTGTAGAGTTTCCAGGTGGTGAAGGAGCAGAAGTCCTGTAGAGTTTCCAGGTGATGAAGGAGCAGAAGTCCTGTAGAGTTTCCAGGTGAAGGAGCAGAAGTCCTGTAGAGTTTCCAGGTGAAGGAGCAGAAGTCCTGTAGAGTTTCCAGGTGATGAAGGAGCAGAAGTCCTGTAGAGTTTCCAGGTGATGAAGGAGCAGAAGTCCTGTAGAGTTTCCAGGTGGTGAAGGAGCAGAAGTCCTGTAGAGTTTCCAGGTGATGAAGGAGCAGAAGTCCTGTAGAGTTTCCAGGTGATGAAGGAGCAGAAGTCCTGTAGAGTTTCCAGGTGATGAAGGAGCAGAAGTCCTGTAGAGTTTCCAGGTGAAGGAGCAGAAGTCCTGTAGAGTTTCCAGGTGGTGAAGGAGCAGAAGTCCTGTAGAGTTTCCAGGTGATGAAGGAGCAGAAGTCCTGTAGAGTTTCCAGGTGATGAAGGAGCAGAAGTCCTGTAGAGTTTCCAGGTGAAGGAGCAGAAGTCCTGTAGAGTTTCCAGGTGATGAAGGAGCAGAAGTCCTGTAGAGTTTCCAGGTGGTGAAGGAGCAGAAGTCCTGTAGAGTTTCCAGGTGATGAAGGAGCAGAAGTCCTGTAGAGTTTCCAGGTGATGAAGGAGCAGAAGTCCTGTAGAGTTTCCAGGTGATGAAGGAGCAGAAGTCCTGTAGAGTTTCCAGGTGATGAAGGAGCAGAAGTCCTGTAGAGTTTCCAGGTGATGAAGGAGCAGAAGTCCTGTAGAGTTTCCAGGTGATGAAGGAGCAGAAGTCCTGTAGAGTTTCCAGGTGATGAAGGAGCAGAAGTCCTGTAGAGTTTCCAGGTGAAGGAGCAGAAGTCCTGTAGAGTTTCCAGGTGATGAAGGAGCAGAAGTCCTGTAGAGTTTCCAGGTGATGAAGGAGCAGAAGTCCTGTAGAGTTTCCAGGTGATGAAGGAGCAGAAGTCCTGTAGAGTTTCCAGGTGATGAAGGAGCAGAAGTCCTGTAGAGTTTCCAGGTGGTGAAGGAGCAGAAGTCCTGTAGAGTTTCCAGGTGATGAAGGAGCAGAAGTCCTGTAGAGTTTCCAGGTGATGAAGGAGCAGAAGTCCTGTAGAGTTTCCAGGTGATGAAGGAGCAGAAGTCCTGTAGAGTTTCCAGGTGATGAAGGAGCAGAAGTCCTGTAGAGTTTCCAGGTGGTGAAGGAGCAGAAGTCCTGTAGAGTTTCCAGGTGGTGAAGGAGCAGAAGTCCTGTAGAGTTTCCAGGTGGTGAAGGAGCAGAAGTCCTGTAGAGTTTCCAGGTGATGAAGGAGCAGAAGTCCTGTAGAGTTTCCAGGTGAAGGAGCAGAAGTCCTGTAGAGTTTCCAGGTGATGAAGGAGCAGAAGTCCTGTAGAGTTTCCAGGTGATGAAGGAGCAGAAGTCCTGTAGAGTTTCCAGGTGAAGGAGCAGAAGTCCTGTAGAGTTTCCAGGTGATGAAGGAGCAGAAGTCCTGTAGAGTTTCCAGGTGAAGGAGCAGAAGTCCTGTAGAGTTTCCAGGTGATGAAGGAGCAGAAGTCCTGTAGAGTTTCCAGGTGAAGGAGCAGAAGTCCTGTAGAGTTTCCAGGTGGTGAAGGAGCAGAAGTCCTGTAGAGTTTCCAGGTGATGAAGGAGCAGAAGTCCTGTAGAGTTTCCAGGTGATGAAGGAGCAGAAGTCCTGTAGAGTTTCCAGGTGGTGAAGGAGCAGAAGTCCTGTAGAGTTTCCAGGTGAAGGAGCAGAAGTCCTGTAGAGTTTCCAGGTGAAGGAGCAGAAGTCCTGTAGAGTTTCCAGGTGAAGGAGCAGAAGTCCTGTAGAGTTTCCAGGTGATGAAGGAGCAGAAGTCCTGTAGAGTTTCCAGGTGATGAAGGAGCAGAAGTCCTGTAGAGTTTCCAGGTGATGAAGGAGCAGAAGTCCTGTAGAGTTTCCAGGTGATGAAGGAGCAGAAGTCCTGTAGAGTTTCCAGGTGATGAAGGAGCAGAAGTCCTGTAGAGTTTCCAGGTGATGAAGGAGCAGAAGTCCTGTAGAGTTTCCAGGTGATGAAGGAGCAGAAGTCCTGTAGAGTTTCCAGGTGATGAAGGAGCAGAAGTCCTGTAGAGTTTCCAGGTGATGAAGGAGCAGAAGTCCTGTAGAGTTTCCAGGTGATGAAGGAGCAGAAGTCCTGTAGAGTTTCCAGGTGGTGAAGGAGCAGAAGTCCTGTAGAGTTTCCAGGTGGTGAAGGAGCAGAAGTCCTGTAGAGTTTCCAGGTGGTGAAGGAGCAGAAGTCCTGTAGAGTTTCCAGGTGATGAAGGAGCAGAAGTCCTGTAGAGTTTCCAGGTGATGAAGGAGCAGAAGTCCTGTAGAGTTTCCAGGTGAAGGAGCAGAAGTCCTGTAGAGTTTCCAGGTGATGAAGGAGCAGAAGTCCTGTAGAGTTTCCAGGTGATGAAGGAGCAGAAGTCCTGTAGAGTTTCCAGGGTGAAGGAGCAGAAGTCCTGTAGAGTTTCCAGGTGATGAAGGAGCAGAAGTCCTGTAGAGTTTCCAGGTGATGAAGGAGCAGAAGTCCTGTAGAGTTTCCAGGTGGTGAAGGAGCAGAAGTCCTGTAGAGTTTCCAGGTGGTGAAGGAGCAGAAGTCCTGTAGAGTTTCCAGGTGGTGAAGGAGCAGAAGTCCTGTAGAGTTTCCAGGTGATGAAGGAGCAGAAGTCCTGTAGAGTTTCCAGGTGGTGAAGGAGCAGAAGTCCTGTAGAGTTTCCAGGTGATGAAGGAGCAGAAGTCCTGTAGAGTTTCCAGGTGATGAAGGAGCAGAAGTCCTGTAGAGTTTCCAGGTGATGAAGGAGCAGAAGTCCTGTAGAGTTTCCAGGTGATGAAGGAGCAGAAGTCCTGTAGAGTTTCCAGGTGAAGGAGCAGAAGTCCTGTAGAGTTTCCAGGTGATGAAGGAGCAGAAGTCCTGTAGAGTTTCCAGGTGAAGGAGCAGAAGTCCTGTAGAGTTTCCAGGTGGATGAAGGAGCAGAAGTCCTGTAGAGTTTCCAGGTGGATGAAGGAGCAGAAGTCCTGTAGAGTTTCCAGGTGAAGGAGCAGAAGTCCTGTAGAGTTTCCAGGTGGTGAAGGAGCAGAAGTCCTGTAGAGTTTCCAGGTGGTGAAGGAGCAGAAGTCCTGTAGAGTTTCCAGGTGAAGGAGCAGAAGTCCTGTAGAGTTTCCAGGTGATGAAGGAGCAGAAGTCCTGTAGAGTTTCCAGGTGAAGGAGCAGAAGTCCTGTAGAGTTTCCAGGTGATGAAGGAGCAGAAGTCCTGTAGAGTTTCCAGGTGGTGAAGGAGCAGAAGTCCTGTAGAGTTTCCAGGTG
>NW_027634815.1:0-78349 GCF_933228915.1 Telmatherina bonti
AGAGGAGGAGGAATGAAGAGGAAGAGGAGGAATGAAGAGGAGGAGGAGGGATAAAGAGGAGGAGGAGGGATGAAGAGGAGGAGGGATGAAGAGGAAGAGGAGGAATGAAGAGGAGGAGGAGGGATGAAGAGGAGGAGGGAGATGAAGAGGAGGAGGAGGGAATGAGGAGGAGGAGGGATAAGAGGAGAGCGAGGGTCTGAGGAGGAGAGGAGGGATGAGAGGAGGAGGGATGAGGAGGAGGAGGAGGGCTGAAGAGGAGGAGGGGATGAAGAGGAGGGAGGGAATGAAGAGGAAGAGGAGGAATGACAGAGGAGGAGGAGGATAAAGAGGAGGAGGAGGGATGAAGAGGAGGAGGGATGAAGAGGAAGAGGAGGAATGAAGAGGAGGAGGAGGGATAAAGAGGAGGAGGAGGGATGAAGAGGAGGAGGGGATGAGGAGGAGGAGGAGGGATGAAGAGGAGGAGGGATAAGAGGAGGAGGGCATGAGGAGGAGCGAGGAGGGATGAAGAGGAGCGAGGGATGAGGAGGAAGAGGAGGAATGAAGAGGAAGAGGAGGAATGAAGAGGAAGAGGAGGGGATGAAGAGGAGGAGGAGGGATGAAGAGGAGGAGGATGAGGAGGAGGAGGAGGGGATGAGAGGAGGAGGGATGAGGCGAGGAGGAGGAGGGATGAGGAGGAGGAGGAATGAAGAGGAAGAGGAGGAATGAGAGGAAGAGAGGGATGAGAGGAGGAGGAGGAATGAAGAGGAAGAGGAGGAATGAAGAGGAAGAGGAGGGTGCAGAGGAGGAGGAGGGATGAAGCGGAGGAGGAGGGATGAAGAGGAAGAGGGATGAGGAGGAGGAGGAGGGATGAAGAGGAGGAGGGATAAAGAGGAGGAGGGATGAGGAGGAGGAATGAAGAGGAAGAGGAGGAATGAAGAGGAAGAGGAGGAATGAAGAGGAGGAGGGGGATGAAGAGGAGGAGGGATGAGGAGGAGGAGGAGGGATGAAGAGGAGGAGGGATGAGGAGGAGGAGGGAATGAGGAGGAGGAGGAGGGATGAAGAGGAGGAGGGATAAAGAGGAGGAGGAGAGATGAAGAGGAGGAGGGATGAAGAGGAGGAGGAGGGATGAAGAGGAGGCGAGAGATGAAGAAGAGGAGGAATGAAGAGGAGGAGGGATGAAGAGGAGGAGGGATGAGGAGGAGGAGGAGGGATGAAGAGGAGGAGGATGAGGAGGAGGAGGGATGAAGAGGAGGAGGGATGAGGAGGAGGAGGGATGAAGAGGAGGAGGAGGGATGAGGAGGAGGAGGAGGGATGAAGAGGAGGAGGAGGGATGAAGAGGAGGAGGAGGAGGGATGAAGAGGAGGAGGAGGGATGAAGAGGAGGAGGAGGGATAAAGAGGAGGAGGGATGAAGAGGAGGAGGAGGGATAAAGAGGAGGGGGATGAAGAGGAGGAGGAGGGATGAAGAGGAGGAGGAGGGATAAAGAGGAGGAGGGATGAAGAGGAGGAGGAGGAGGGATGAAGAGGAGGAGGGATGAAGAGGAGGAGGAGGGATAAAGAGGAGGAGGGATAAAGAGGAGGAGGGATGAAGAGGAGGAGAGATGAAGAGGAGGAGGGATGAAGAGGAGGGAGAGATGAAGAGGAGGGATGAAGAGGAGGAGGAGGGATGAAGAGGAAGAGGAGGGATGAAGAGGAGGGAGAGATGAAGAGGAAGAGGAGGGATGAAGAGGAGGGAGAGATGAAGAGGAGGAGGAGGGATGAAGAGGAGGAGGAGGGATGAAGAGGAGGAATGAAGAGGAGGAATGAAGAGGAAGAGGAGGGATGAAGAGGAGGGAGAGATGAAGAGGAGGAGGAGGGATAAAGAGGAGGAGGGATGAAGAGGAGGAGGAGGGATAAAGAGGAGGAGGGATGAAGAGGAGGAGGAGGGATGAAGAGGAAGAGGAGGGATGAAGAGGAGGAGGGATGAAGAGGAGGAGGAGGGATGAAGAGGAGGAGGAGGGATGAAGAGGAGGTGGAATGAAGAGGAGGAGGAGGGATGAAGAGGAGGAGGAGGGATGAAGAGGAGGGAGAGAGATGAAGAGGAGGAGGAGGGATGAAGAGGAGGAGGAGGGATGAAGAGGAGGAGGAATGAAGAGGAAGAGGAGGAATGAAGAGGAGGAGGAGGGATGAAGAGGAGGAGGAGGGATGAAGAGGAGGAGGAATGAAGAGGAGGAGGAGGGATGAAGAGGAGGAGGAGGGATGAAGAGGAGGAGGAATGAAGAGGAAGAGGAGGAATGAAGAGGAGGAGGAGGGATGAAGAGGAGGAGGAGGGATGAAGAGGAGGAGGAATGAAGAGGAGGAGGAGGGATGAAGAGGAGGAGGAATGAAGAGGAAGAGGAGGAATGAAGAGGAGGGAGAGAGATGAAGAGGAGGAGGAGGGATGAAGAGGAGGAGGAGGGATGAAGAGGAGGAGGAATGAAGAGGAAGAGGAGGAATGAAGAGGAGGAGGAGGGATGAAGAGGAGGAGGAGGGATGAAGAGGAGGAGGAGAGGAAAGAAAATAAAAACATCATTGATCATGCAGAAAGAAAAACAAACTAACGTGCTCTGATGAGAAATTAAACATGCAGAAGAAGAAACCCACATGATGATGATGATGAAGATGAAGATAAAGATCTGGATCTAATTCAACCTGAACCAGATCGGACTCATTCTGTTCTGTGTACAGGACGGTTCAGTTCGGTTCGGTACGGTTCGGTTTGGTACGGTACGGTTCAGTACGGTACGGTATGGTACGGTTTGGTTCGGTTCAGTATGGTACGGTATGGTTCGGTTCAGTACGGTACGGTTCGGTTCGGGACGGTTCAGTACGGTTTGGGACGGTTCAGTATGGTACGGTTCGGTTCGGGACGGTTCAGTACGGTTTGGGACGGTTCAGTATGGTACGGTTCGGTTCGGGACGGTTCAGTACGGTTTGGGACGGTTCAGTATGCGAAGGTTCGGTTCAGTTCGGTTCGGTTCGGGATGGTACGGTTCGGTTTGGTTCGGTTCGGGACGGTACGGTACGGTTTGGTTCGGTTCGGTACGGTACGGTACGGTACAGTACGGTTTGGTACAGTACCGTTTGGTTCGGGATGGCATGGTACGGTTCGGTTCGGTTCGGGACGGTACGGTACGGTTTGGTTCGGTTCGGTACGGTACGGTACGGTACAGTACGGTTTGGTACAGTACGGTTTGGTTCGGGATGGCATGGTACGGTTCGGTTCGGGACGGTACGGTACGGTACGGTACGGTTCGGTTCGGTTCGGTACGGTGCGGTACGGTACAGTACGGTTCGGTACGGTACGGTTTGGTTCGGGATGGCATGGTACGGCTTGGTTCGGGACGGTACGGTACGGTTCAGTTCGGTTCGGTTCAGTATGGTACGGTACGGTTCGGTTCGGGATGGTTCAGTACGGTACGGTTCGGTTCGGTACGGTTCGGTTCAGCATGGGACGGTACGGTACGCTACGGTTCGGTTCGGGACGGTACGGTTCGGTTCAATATGGGACGGTTCAGTACGGTACGGTACGGTTCGGTTCGGTTCGGTTCAGTATGGTACGGTTCGGTTCGGGACGGTTCAGTACGGTTTGTTTCGGTACGTTTCGGTTCGGTCCAGTATGGGACGGTACGGTACGGTTCGGTTCGGTTCAGTATGGGACGGTACGGTTCGGTTCGGTTCGGGACGGTACGGTACGGTACGGTTCGGTTCAGTACGGTACGGTACGGTACGGTACGGTACGGTACGGTTTGGTTCGGTTCAGTACGGTACGGTTCAGTACGGTACGGTACGGTTCGGTTCGGTTCGGTTCAGTATGGTACGGTTCGGTTCGGGACGGTTCAGTACGGTTTGTTTCGGTACGTTTCGGTTCGGTTCGGTTCGGTTCGGTTCGGGACGGTACGGAACGGTTCGGTTCAGTACGGTACGGTACGGTACGGTTTGGTTCGGTTCAGTACGGTACGGTTCGGTATGGTTCAGTATGGGACGGTACGGTACGGTACGGTTCGGTATGGTTCGGTTCAGTATGGGACGGTACGGTACGGTTCAGTTCGGTATGGTTCGGTTCAGTATGGGACGGTACGGTACGGTTCAGTTCGGTATGGTTCGGTTCAGTATGGGACGGTACGGTACGGTTCAGTTCGGTATGGTTCGGTTCAGTATGGGACGGTTCGGTACGGTACGGTTCAGTTCGGTATGGTTCGGTTCAGTATGGGACGGTACGGTACGGTTCGGTATGGTTCGGTTCAGTATGGGACGGTACGGTACGGTTCGGTATGGTTCGGTTCAGTATGGGACGGTACGGTACGGTACGGTTCGGTTCAGTATGGGACGGTACGGTACGGTTCGGTATGGTTCGGTTCAGTATGGGACGGTACGGTACGGTTCGGTATGGTTCGGTTCAGTATGGGACGGTACGGTACGGTACGGTTCGGTATGGTTCGGTTCAGTATGGGACGGTACGGTACGGTACGGTTCGGTATGGTTCGGTTCAGTATGGGACGGTACGGTACGGTTCGGTATGGTTCGGTTCAGTATGGGACGGTACGGTACGGTTCGGTATGGTTCGGTTCAGTATGGGACGGTACGGTACGGTACGGTTCGGTATGGTTCGGTTCAGTATGGGACGGTACGGTACGGTTCGGTATGGTTCGGTTCAGTATGGGACGGTACGGTACGGTTCGGTATGGTTCGGTTCAGTATGGGACGGTACGGTACGGTACGGTTCGGTATGGTTCGGTTCAGTATGGGACGGTACGGTACGGTTCGGTATGGTTCGGTTCAGTATGGGACGGTACGGTACGGTTCGGTATGGTTCGGTTCAGTATGGGACAGTACGGTACGGTTCGGTATGGTTCGGTTCAGTATGGGACGGTACGGTACGGTTCGGTATGGTTCGGTTCAGTATGGGACAGTACGGTACGGTTCGGTATGGTTCGGTTCAGTATGGGACGGTACGGTACGGTACGGTTCGGTATGGTTCGGTTCAGTATGGGACGGTACGGTACGGTTCGGTATGGTTCGGTTCAGTATGGGACGGTACGGTACGGTTCGGTATGGTTCGGTTCAGTATGGGACGGTACGGTACGGTTCGGTATGGTTCGGTTCAGTATGGGACGGTACGGTACGGTACGGTTCGGTATGGTTCGGTTCAGTATGGGACGGTACGGTACGGTTCGGTATGGTTCGGTTCAGTATGGGACGGTACGGTACGGTTCGGTATGGTTCGGTTCAGTATGGGACGGTACGGTACGGTTCGGTATGGTTCGGTTCAGTATGGGACGGTACGGTACGGTTCGGTATGGTTCGGTTCAGTATGGGACAGTACGGTACGGTTCGGTATGGTTCGGTTCAGTATGGGACGGTACGGTACGGTACGGTTCGGTATGGTTCGGTTCAGTATGGGACGGTACGGTACGGTTCGGTATGGTTCGGTTCAGTATGGGACGGTACGGTACGGTTCGGTATGGTTCGGTTCAGTATGGGACGGTACTTTACGGTTCGGTATGGTTCGGTTCAGTATGGGACGGTACGGTACGGTACGGTTCGGTATGGTTCGGTTCAGTATGGGACGGTACGGTACGGTTCGGTATGGTTCGGTTCAGTATGGGACGGTACGGTACGGTTCGGTATGGTTCGGTTCAGTATGGGACGGTTCGGTACGGTACGGTTCAGTTCGGTATGGTTCGGTTCAGTATGGGACGGTTCGGTACGGTACGGTTCAGTTCGGTATGGTTCGGTACGGTTCGGTTCTGGAAGAAGTAGTTCCAGCATGTTTACAGTCCCAGAAGAGTTTCCCATCTTCACCCTGAATCGGGTCAAATCAACATTGATTCGTAAACGCTGGAATGCCACGTCAGCACCAGTCTTCTGATCAGCGTTGTGGACGACAGGGGGAGCACCACAGGAAGTCAGCTGTTCATGATTACTGAGCTCTTATTGGTTGAAAATCTTACTGGTGGATGTTTGATTGATCAGAAAAAATGAAATCACAAGCCCCGAACCAGAAACCCAAACATCATCCACATCTGGTCGTGCAGCTGGAAGCCCTGCTGCTGTCTCCAGTCTGCTTTAGAACTCCACATCTTCATCCAGGTTTCCACTCAGACCAGTCTAAATGAGCTTTGGTCCAGAGAAGACGGCGTGTTTCTGGATCCTCTTCACATATGATGGAGCTTTAACCTGCAGGTGTGCATTTCAGGATTTCAGCTCCCAACACTGGCCCTCGAGGACCAGTTACCAACCTGTCCCCAGTTTAACCACTAAATGCTCCACCAGTTGTTACTTTTCCAGCCTTTTGTTGCTTTTGTTTGCTCATGTGACATGATGTTTACTGGGAAGCCATAATGACCTGATCAGATTCTGGATATCTTTAGATTTTATACAGAAATGTGACTTTTATAGATGTAGAAGGAAAAATCTTCCTCAGAGTATAAACGTATCTTATATGGAGTGTAAACGTACACGTGACCCTCAAAATGGTCATGTGATCCTCCTATCTGAGTCAGTGCATGTCCAGAGAGTGCAGAAACAGGTTTTCTGGCGACAGGTGTGACAGGTGTGTGTGAAAGCTTTGAGCTGATTGGCTGCTGGCTCTTACTTTCGTCAGGATTGGGTGCGGCCAGGATGGCACTGTGCTGCTTCTTCACTTGCTCCACATCCTCTGACAGCTTCTCTATACAGCCTCTGATCTCCTCCACCTGAAACAGAGTGCAGCAGGTTACTTCACACCTGCTTCTGCCCAAACTGGAACATCTCACCTCATTCCCACATGAATCTCACCTCCTTCCCACTTGAGTCCCACCTGAGTCCAACCAAAATCCCACCTGAGTCCCCCCTGAATCTCACCTCCTTCCCACTTGAGTCCCACCTGAGTCCAACCAAAATCCCACCTGAGTCCCCCCTGAATCTCACCTCCTTCCCACTTGAGTCCCACCTGAGTCTAACCAGAATCCCACCTGAGTCCAAACAAAATCCCACCTGAGTCCTACCAGAATCTCACCTCCTTCCCACCTGAGTCCAAACAAAATCTCACCTGAGTCTCACCTAAATCTCACCTCCTTCCCACCTGAGTCCCACCTCCTCCCCACCTGAGTCTCACCTGAATCTCACCTCCTTTCCACCTGAGTCCCACCTGAGTCCAACCAAAATCTCACCTGAGTCTCACCTGAATCTTACCTCCTTTCCACCTGAGTCCCACCTGAGTCCCACCTGAATCTCACCTCCTTTCCACCTGAGTCCCACCTGAATCTCACCTCCTTCCCCCTGAGTCCCACCTGAGTCCAACCAAAATCTCACCTGAGTCTCACCTGAATCTTACCTCCTTTCCACCTGAGTCCCACCTGAGTCCCACCTGAATCTCACCTCCTTTCCACCTGAGTCCCACCTGAATCTCACCTCCTTCCCCCTGAGTCCCACCTGAGTCCAACCAAAATCTCACCTCATTCCCACATGAATCTCCCCTCCTTTCCACCTGAGTCCCACCAAAATCCCACCACAGTCCCACCTCAATCACACCTGAGTCCCACCTGAGTCTAACCAGAATCCCACCTGAGTCCAAACGAAATCACGCCTGAGTCCTACCAGAATCCCACTTCCTTCCCACCTGAATCTCACCTGAGTCCAACCAAAATCCCACCTGAGTCCCACCCGAATCCCAGCTGAGTCCAACCTGAGTCCAACCAGAGTCCCACCTCATTCCCATCTTATTCCCACCTGACGCCAATCAAAAGCCTACCTCATTCCCACCTGAGTCCAACCAGGTACATGTACCTCCAATAGAGAGACATTGATGAAGATAAATTGCTGAGCATCAGAATGAGAAAGAAATGGTCTGTATGTTTACTGCGATTATCACAGAAAATGTTCGAAGAAGACAAAAAACCATATCGGGTGCCCCTCCTGCCAGCTTAGAACAGGAGACATGGAAACATCATGAAAACATGGATCCATCTTGTCGTCAGGAATCACATATCTGTTTCCATGACTATGTTCATCGTTTATGAGAACAGTGTAGCATCTGTAGGGGAGATCCTCTCCATCACAGGGAGATTCTGATGGTGATGAGGTGGAACGGGAGATTCTCATGGTGATATGGTGGAACGGGAGATTCTCATGGTGATGAGGTGGAACGGGAGATTCTCATCATGATGAGGTGGAACGGGAGATTCTCATGGTGTTGAGGTGGAACGGGAGATTCTCATGACGATGAGGTGGAACGGGAGATTCTCATGGTGTTGAGGTGGAACGGGAGATTCTCATGGTGATGAGGTGGAACGGGAGATTCTCATGACGATGAGGTGGAACGGGAGATTCTCATGGTGTTGAGGTGGAACGGGAGATTCTCATGGTGATGAGGTGGAACGGGAGATTCTCATGACGATGAGGTGGAACGGGAGATTCTCATGGTGTTGAGGTGGAACTGGAGATTCTCATGGTGATGAGGTGGAACCGGAGATTCTCATGACGATGAGGTGGACCGGGAGATTCTCATGGTGTTGAGGTGGAACTGGAGATTCTCATGGTGATGAGGTGGAACCGGAGATTCTCATGGTGATGAGGTGGAACGGGAGATTCTCATGGTGATATGGTGGAACGGGAGATTCTCATGGTGATGAGGTGGAACGGGAGATTCTCATGGTGATGAGGTGGAACGGGAGATTCTCATGGTGATGAGGTGGAACGGGAGATTCTCATCATGATGAGGTGGAACGGGAGATTCTCATGGTGTTGAGGTGGAACGGGAGATTCTCATGGTGATGAGGTGGAACGGGAGATTCTCATGACGATGAGGTGGAACGGGAGATTCTCATGGTGTTGAGGTGGAACTGGAGATTCTCATGGTGATGAGGTGGAACCGGAGATTCTCATGGTGATGAGGTGGAACCGGAGATTCTCATGACGATGAGGTGGAACGGGAGATTCTCATGGTGTTGAGGTGGAACTGGAGATTCTCATGGTGATGAGGTGGAACCGGAGATTCTCATGGTGATGAGGTGGAACGGGAGATTCTCATGGTGATGAGGTGGAACGGGAGATTCTCATGGTGATGAGGTGGAACGGTTGATTCTCATCGTGATGAGGTGGAACGGGAGATTCTCATCGTGATGAGGTGGAACGGGAGATTCTCATGGTGATGAGGTGGAACGGGAGATTCTCATCATGATGAGGTGGAACGGGAGATTCTCATGGTGATGAGGTGGAACGGGAGATTCTCATGGTGATGAGGTGGAACGGGAGATTCTCATGGTGATGAGGTGGAACGGGAGATTCTCATGGTGATGAGGTGGAACGGGAGATTCTCATGACGATGAGGTGGAACGGGAGATTCTCATGGTGTTGAGGTGGAACTGGAGATTCTCATGGTGATGAGGTGGAACCGGAGATTCTCATGGTGATGAGGTGGAACGGGAGATTCTCATGACGATGAGGTGGAACGGGAGATTCTCATGGTGTTGAGGTGGAACTGGAGATTCTCATGGTGATGAGGTGGAACCGGAGATTCTCATGACGATGAGGTGGAACGGGAGATTCTCATGGTGTTGAGGTGGAACTGGAGATTCTCATGGTGATGAGGTGGAACCGGAGATTTTCTCATGGTGATGAGGTGGAACGGGAGATTCTCATGGTGATGAGGTGGAACGGGAGATTCTCATCATGATGAGGTGGAACGGGAGATTCTCATGGTGATGAGGTGGAACGGGAGATTCTCATGGTGATGAGGTGGAACGGGAGATTCTCATCATGATGAGGTGGAACGGGAGATTCTCATGGTGATGTGGTGGAACGGGAGATTCTCATGGCGATGAGGTGGAACCGGAGATTCTCATGGTGATGAGGTGGAACGGGAGAGTCTCATGGTGATGAGGTGGAACGGGAGATTCTCATGGTGATGAGGTGGAACGTGAGATTCTCATGGTGATGAGGTGGAACGGGAGATTCTCATGGTGATGTGGTGGAACGGGAGATTCTCATGGTGATGAGGTGGAACGGGAGATTCTCATGGTGATGTGGTGGAACGGGAGATTCTCATGGTGATGAGGTGGAACGGGAGATTCTCATGGTGATGTGGTGGAACGGGAGATTCTCATGGTGATGAGGTGGAACGGGAGATTCTCATCATGATGAGATGGAACGGGAAATTCTCATGGTGATGTGGTGGAACGGGAGATTCTCATGGTGATGAGGTGGAACGGGAGATTCTCATGGTGATGTGGTGGAACGGGAGATTCTCATGGTGATGTGGTGGAACGGGAGATTCTCATGGTGATGAGGTGGAACCGGAGATTCTCATGGTGATGAGGTGGAACGGGAGATTCTCATGGTGATGAGGTGGAACGGGAGATTCTCATGGTGATGAGGTGGAACGGGAGATTCTCATGGTGATGTGGTGGAACGGGAGATTCTCATGGTGATGAGGTGTAACGGGAGATTCTCATGGTGATGAGGTGTAACGGGAGATTCTCATGGTGATGAGGTGTAACGGGAGATTCTCATGGTGATGAGGTGGAACGGGAGATTCTCATGGTGATGTGGTGGAACGGGAGATTCTCATGGTGATGAGGTGGAACGGGAGATTCTCATCATGATGAGATGGAACGGGAAATTCTCATGGTGATGTGGTGGAACGGGAGATTCTCATGGTGATGTGGTGGAACGGGAGATTCTCATCATGATGAGGTGGAACGGGAGATTCTCATGGTGATGAGGTGGAACGGGAGATTCTCATGGTGATGAGGTGGAACGGGAGATTCTCATGGTGATGAGGTGGAACGGGAGATTCTCATGGTGTTGAGGTGGAACGGGAGATTCTCATGGTGATGTGCTAAAACGCTATGACGCTTCATATATTCTGAGGATTCTCCGTCATGTTGAACCCATCACAGTAAGCATTAAAGATGAGGTAACACCCAGTAGAAGGAAGACCTGATGAAGAGGGTGAGTTGGCAGTTAGGTTTTTGTGTGCATTGATGCTCTACCTGTTCAAAGAACTCGTCCATGAAGTGGTCCCTGTCCACCTGCACCACCTCCTCATCGTCATCGCTGTCTTTAGCCTGCAGAGAATAAGAACATAAGTATTTGATATGGTTATCATCTGACCGATTAAAGTTTGGTTTACACTTCACGAATGCATAAATACAGATACATGGAACAGTTCAGTAATCTCTGGGACTGGAGATCATCCCATCTGACCTCTGGTGGTCGGGAAGGACACTGCAGGACACGTCTCAACACAACGGACGTGAAGGCAAAGATCAGGTTGAAAGTTCTACACTCTCTCTCAAACACTAGTTGAACAGTTAAATTAGGTTGTTCGTTTCCGTTTTCACTGGTTTATACAAGTTAATATGACATCATACCAATCAATACTGGTTCACACTGGTTCATACCAGTTAATACTGTTGTATAAAACTAAATACTGGTTCCTTTCAGTTTATACTGGTTTATTTTAGTTATTATTGCTTCAAACTGGATTGTACCAGTCAATGCAGATTTATACTGGTCCATATTGATTCATACCAGTTGATACTGGTTCATTGCTTAGCTGCTTTGCTGAATTAATTGTTTAACTGGACTAATGTTGCTTTGTTTGGATCATAATCAATCGTCCTGAAATGATTACATCTGTAGAGTGCCTTAAGGTGACTTTTTGTGAATTTGCACAATAGAAATAAAGTTGAATTGAATTTATTCTGAGCTGCACAGCTGGTTGTACTCGTTCAGAATCATTTCCTATTGGTTCTCTCTGAAAAGCATTTTTCTGTCTGTTCTGTAATTTGTTTAAAAATCTGGACCATGTTGTGAACGTGGTTCCGCAGGAAGCTGTTCCTGGGGGACCGTTTTCCCTGCTGCACCAGTAACATGATGACAGACGTGTGGTCTGGTCGTGGAGCAGACTACAAGCTCCTGAAACGATCTCAAGATGAATCTGTCAGGATGGTAGATGCTAACGTGCTTCGGAGAGCACCAGACTCCTGTGGATGAAACAGCAGGTTGGTTTTAACGGGACTGGAATGATGTGGACTGAGGTGTCCTGACCGAACGTTGTTGTAAACTACAGTTGTATCAACAAAGCTGATTGTTGACGGAAGGTTTCAGATTTCCCTCTGCTGCTCTTTCACTAGGTCCTGTTGTTGTTGATCAGATTTGTTGACGTGTTTATTTTCATGTTTGTTTACTCTGCTCCGTGTGGAACTGCTTATTCTGGATCAGACGAGTCACCTGAAACCAGACGAAACCAGAACCCGACTCACACGGCTGACCCAGGAGGTTTTATCATCAACATTTAAACGCACCATGACTTAATCCTGCTCTGTGATTGGATGTTCACAGCTCACAGGTCTGACTGGATCTTCCAGGTCTGGCTGGATCTTCCAGGTCTGACAGGATCTCCCAGGTCTGACTGGATCTTCCAGGTCTGGCTGGATCTCCCAGGTCTGACAGGGTCTCCCAGGTCTGACTGGATCTTCCAGGTCTGGCTGGATCTTCCAGGTCTGGCTGGATCTCCCAGGTCTGACAGGATCTTCCAGGTCTGGCTGGATCTCCCAGGTCTGACAGGATCTCCCAGGTCTGACAGGATCTCCCAGGTCTGACAGGATCTCCTAGGTCTGACTGGATCTCCCAGGTCTGACAGGATCTCCCAGGTCTGACTGGATCTCCCAGGTCTGACTGGATCTCCCAGGTCTGACTGGATCTCCCAGGTCTGACAGGATCTTCCAGGTCTGACTGGATCTCCCAGGTCTGACAGGATCTCCCAGGTCTGACTGGATCTCCCAGGTCTGACAGGATTTTCCAAGTCTGACTGGATCTCCCAGGTCTGACAGGATCTCCCAGGTCTGACTGGATCTCCTAGGTCTGACTGGATCTCCCAGGTCTGACAGGATCTTCCAGGTCTGACTAGATCTCCCAGGTCTGACTGGATCTTCCAGGTCTGACTGGATCTCCCAGGTCTGACAGGATCTCCCAGGTCTGACTGGATCTCCCAGGTCTGACTGGATCTCCCAGGTCTGACTGGATCTCCCAGGTCTGACAGGATCTTCCAGGTCTGACTGGATCTTCCAGGTCTGACTGGATCTCCCAGGTCTGACTGGATCTCCCAGGTCTGACAGGATCTCCCAGGTCTGACCGGATCTTCCAGGTCTGACAGGATCTTCCAGGTCTGACAGGATCTTCCAGGTCTGACAGGATCTCCCAGGTCTGACAGGATCTCCCAGGTCTGACTGGATCTTCCAGGTCTGACAGGATCTCCCAGGTCTGACAGGATCTCCCAGGTCTGACAGGATCTCCCAGGTCTGACTGGATCTCCCAGGTCTGGCTGGATCTCCCAGGTCTGACAGGATCTCCCAGGTCTGACAGGATCTTCCAGGTCTGACTGGATCTCCCAGGTCTGACTGGATCTCCCAGGTCTGGCTGGATCTCCCAGGTCTGACTGGATCTCCCAGGTCTGACAGGATCTTCCAGGTCTGACTGGATCTCCCAGGTCTGACAGGATCTCCCAGGTCTGACTGGATCTCCCAGGTCTGACAGGATTTTCCAAGTCTGACTGGATCTCCCAGGTCTGACAGGATCTCCCAGGTCTGACTGGATCTCCTAGGTCTGACTGGATCTCCCAGGTCTGACAGGATCTTCCAGGTCTGACTAGATCTCCCAGGTCTGACTGGATCTTCCAGGTCTGACTGGATCTCCCAGGTCTGACAGGATCTCCCAGGTCTGACTGGATCTCCCAGGTCTGACAGGATCTTCCAGGTCTGACTGGATCTCCCAGGTCTGACAGGATCTTCCAGGTCTGACTGGATCTTCCAGGTCTGACTGGATCTCCCAGGTCTGACTGGATCTCCCAGGTCTGACAGGATCTCCCAGGTCTGACCGGATCTTCCAGGTCTGACAGGATCTTCCAGGTCTGACAGGATCTTCCAGGTCTGACAGGATCTCCCAGGTCTGACAGGATCTCCCAGGTCTGACTGGATCTTCCAGGTCTGACAGGATCTCCCAGGTCTGACAGGATCTCCCAGGTCTGACAGGATCTCCCAGGTCTGACTGGATCTCCCAGGTCTGGCTGGATCTCCCAGGTCTGACTGGATCTCCCAGGTCTGACAGGATCTCCCAGGTCTGACAGGATCTCCCAGGTCTGACAGGATCTTCCAGGTCTGACTGGATCTCCCAGGTCTGACTGGATCTCCCAGGTCTGACTGGATCTTCCAGGTCTGACAGGATCTCCCAGGTCTGACTGGATCTCCCAGGTCTGACAGGATCTCCCAGGTCTGACAGGATCTTCCAGGTCTGACAGGATCTCCCAGGTCTGACTGGATCTCCCAGGTCTGACTGGATCTCCCAGGTCTGACTGGATCTTCCAGGTCTGACAGGATCTCCCAGGTCTGACTGGATCTCCCAGGTCTGACAGGATCTCCCAGGTCTGACCGGATCTTCCAGGTCTGACAGGATCTTCCAGGTCTGACAGGATCTCCCAGGTCTGACAGGATCTCCCAGGTCTGACTGGATCTTCCAGGTCTGACTGGATCTCCTAGGTCTGACTGGATCTCCCAGGTCTGACTGGATCTTCCAGGTCTGACAGGATCTCCCAGGTCTGACTGGATCTCCCAGGTCTGACAGGATCTCCCAGGTCTGACCGGATCTTCCAGGTCTGACAGGATCTTCCAGGTCTGACAGGATCTCCCAGGTCTGACTGGATCTCCCAGGTCTGACTGGATCTTCCAGGTCTGACAGGATCTCCCAGGTCTGACTGGATCTCCCAGGTCTGACTGGATCTCCCAGGTCTGGCTGGATCTCCCAGGTCTTAGTGGATCCAACTAGATCAAACTGGGTTCTACTGGGGTCTAACCGGGTCTGACTGGGTCAAACCGGGTCTGGCTTGGTCTGACCGGGTCTGACTGGGTCAAACCGGGTCTGGCTTGGTCTGACTGGATCTCCCAGGTCTGACTGGATCTCCCAGGTCTGACTGGATCTCCCAGGTCTGACAGGATCTCCCAGGTCTGACAGGATCTTCCAGGTCTGACTGGATCTTCCAGGTCTGGCTGGATCTCCCAGGTCTGACTGGATCTCCCAGGTCTGACAGGATCTTCCAGGTCTGACTAGATCTCCCAGGTCTGACTGGATCTTCCAGGTCTGACTGGATCTCCCAGGTCTGACAGGATCTCCCAGGTCTGACTGGATCTCCCAGGTCTGACTGGATCTCCCAGGTCTGACTGGATCTCCCAGGTCTGACAGGATCTTCCAGGTCTGACTGGATCTTCCAGGTCTGACTAGATCTCCCAGGTCTGACTGGATCTTCCAGGTCTGACTGGATCTCCCAGGTCTGACAGGATCTCCCAGGTCTGACTGGATCTCCCAGGTCTGACTGGATCTCCCAGGTCTGACTGGATCTCCCAGGTCTGACAGGATCTTCCAGGTCTGGCTGGATCTCCCAGGTCTGACAGGATCTCCCAGGTCTGACAGGATCTTCCAGGTCTGACTGGATCTTCCAGGTCTGGCTGGATCTCCCAGGTCTGACTGGATCTCCCAGGTCTGACTGGATCTTCCAGGTCTGACTGGATCTCCCAGGTCTGACTGGATCTCCTAGGTCTGACAGGATCTCCCAGGTCTGACAGGATCTCCCAGGTCTGACTGGATCTCCCAGGTCTGACTGGATCTCCTAGGTCTGACAGGATCTCCCAGGTCTGACTGGATCTCCCAGGTCTGACTGGATCTTCCAGGTCTGACAGGATCTCCCAGGTCTGACAGGATCTCCCAGGTCTGGCTGGATCTCCCAGGTCTTAGTGGATCCAACTAGATCAAACTGGGTTCTACTGGGGTCTAACCGGGTCTGACTGGGTCAAACCGGGTCTGGCTTGGTCTGACCGGGTCTGACTGGGTCAAACCGGGTCTGGCTTGGTCTGACCGGGTTCCCTGGATTGATGCTGCAGATATGAAACTAAGTGGAAGTTAAATGAAGCAGGAATCTGAGGTTCTGGACCGGTTCTGGTCTAACTCTGACCCAGATGCAGTAAGAAGACGAGCTTGCACCAGTGGATCTGCAGTTCCGTGCTGCTGCAGTTGTCCTTCCTGCAGATGGGTCGTTATTCCCGATCGCTTGCAGGCAAAACGCAGCACATGTGAAACTGGGTCGCTCTACTTCCTCATTCCAGAAGAAGAAGAAGAATCCCGACTGGAGGAAACTGGAAACTTCATTTCTACCAGCCGGTTGGTCGGCCTTAACATCCAGCGTCACGCTCACCGCGTTCCAGCTCGGATCCACGCTTCAGTTCCTGGTTCAGATCAGGATCTGGTTCCAGGGCCTGAAAATGCAGCTTGTCAACAAGCTCCCTCGCAGAGACATGACTGTATGTGTGTTTGACTCAGACATGGTCCCTGAAGGCACCACGAGCCCCTCCCAGTGGGAGAGATGGTTTTCTGGATGTGACAGCAGAGGACTTTCTAACCTTCAGACATTCAGCTGGACTGAGAGACACCAGGAAGTAGACAGAGCCCACACTGCTGCATGGAGATGTGATATCTGCAATCACGTCACACACAACTTATAAACGAACCAAAGTACAATACTCAAGCTAAATTTATTTAAAAAATAAATAAAAATCTATGGGAAAATAAATTATAAATACTAAAAAACATAATAAATCAGATAAGTTGTGATGACTTAAAATCTATGCAAAATAAAAACATGATCAAATTAAACTAAAAGTCTATTTTATTCAATTAAAACCGTAATAGAAAATAAATTATATGAATTTAATCCTGAATCACTGCAGAGCCGAAGGTGCAGCAGCTCATGTTCAGCTCTGGACCTGGACTGGGTCTACATGTGACCCAAGTTTGCAGACCACCAGGACGGTTCTGGTACTGGGCGAGACTGGTCATCAGGTCATGAAGCCCCAGCTAGCCTGACATGTTGCAGAAAACCCGACAGTTTGAGAAAACCACAACGTTTAAGGATGGCAAACACCATCATTGTCTTCAGGTCGCAGTGAGGAGTATGGCCCTGACTAATCTCTGGACACGCTTACATAACTGCAGAAGCTGCTCCTCCCTCTTCATCCTACCATCTGACGACCGGAGACTTCCAGAGGAGGAAGACGAGGAGGCAGTGAAGAGGCAGTACTCCTACTTTTTATCTTCTATTTAGTCTCATCAGAAAATGGAACTACTCGTCCAGCGGGGGATATTTAATCTCTCAGATTAAGGCAGAACCTCAAACAGACGAAGAAACAAATAAATTTACATTAAATACAAAAAATGATTTATTTCACCTTTTTTAACACAAACTATTTCATATTAAAAAAAAAACAAAAAAACAGAGGTGTTATTATCAATGAGCGATGACGGTGAGGAAGAGGAACTCTTTGGCTCCTGATGCCGTGTTAATGAAGCTCTTACATGTAATGTGCGAACGTGACAACACACATGTGTACATGCGTGTTTATGACCACATTAATCTGATTAATGTGACTGAGTGAGCAGTGTCCCCCCGGCAGGATCAGAGCAGCGACAGGAAGACGTAGGAATGTGAAGAGGATGGATGGAGATGAAGAAGCGAGAGAGAGACATAGTGGAAAGGATGGGGGAGGGGAGGAAGCGTCGGAGACGCTGGGGCAGAGGGGAGGATAAGGGGGATGGGTGGTGGAGAGGAAGAGGGAAGGAGAGAGGACTGTAAAATACTCAAACATGTCTGAAGACGAGAATCCACTCTGAAAACTACAAAACATTTAAACCAGCCTGAAGAAACTGAATGTTTTAGTCCCAGTCCGCTGGGATCAGACGTGACGTTTCCACGCAGACGTGACATTTCTACACAGACGTGACCTTTTCCACGCAGACGTGACCTTTTCTACGCAGACGTGACATTTCTACACAGACTTGACGTTTCCACGCAGTTGTGACCTTTTCTACGCAGACGTGATGTTTCCACGCAGATGTGACGTTTCCACGCAGACGTGACGTTTCCACGCAGACGTGACGTTTCCACGCAGACGTGACGTTCCACGCAGACGTGACGTTTCCACGCAGACGTGACGTTTCCACGCAGACGTGACGTTTCCACGCAGACGTGGCGTTCCACGCAGACGTGACGTTTCCACGCAGACGTGACGTTCCACGCAGACGTGACGTTTCCATGCAGACGTGACGTTTCCATGCAGACGTGACGTTTCCAAGCAGACGTGACGTTTCCACGCAGACGTGACATTTCCACGCAGACGTGACGTTTCCACGCAGACGTGACGTTTCCATGCAGACGTGACGTTTTCACGCAGATGTGACATTTCTACACAGACGTGACCTTTTCCACGCAGACGTGACCTTTTCTACGCAGACGTGACCTTTTCCACACAGACGTGACCTTTTCCACGCAGACGTGACCTTTTCCACGCAGACGTGACCTTTTCTACGCAGACGTGACCTTTTCTACGCAGACGTGACGTTTCCACGCAGACGTGACATTTCCACGCAGACTTGACGTTTCCACGCAGACGTGACGTTTCCACGCAGACGTGACGTTTCCACGCAGACGTGATGTTTCCACGCAGACGTGACATTTCCACGCAGACGTGACGTTTCCACGCAGACGTGACGTTTCCACGCAGACGTGACGTTTCCATGCAGACGTGACGTTTCCATGGAGACGTGACATTTCCACGCAGACGTGACGTTTCCATGCAGACGTGACGTTTCTACGCAGACTTGACGTTTCCACGCAGACGTGACGTTTCTACGCAGACTTGACGTTTCCACATACACATGACGTTTCCACGCCGACGTTTACACGCAGACGTGATGTTTCCACATACACGTGATATTTCTACGCAGACATGACGTTTCCACGCAGACGTGATGTATCCATGCAGACGTGAGGTTTCCACATACACATGACGTTTCCACACACACATGATGTTTCCACACACACGTGATGTTTCCACGCATATGTGACGTTTCCACGCAGACGTGACATTTCTACACAGACGTGACATTTCCACGCAGACAAGACATTGCTACACATACGTGACGTTTCCACGCAGACGTGACGTTTCTACATACACATGACGTTTCCATATACACATGACGTTTCTACGCAGACGTGACGTTTCCACATACACATTACATTTCCACGCAGACGTGACGTTTCCACATACACATGACGTTTCCACATACACATGACGTTTCCACGCAGACGTGATGTTTCTACGCAGACGTGACGTTTCCACATACACATTACATTTACACGCAGACGTGACGTTTCCACACATATGTGACTTTTCCACGCAGACGTGACGTTTCTACGCAGACGTGATGTTTCTATGCACACGTGACTTTTCCACATACACATGACGTTTCCACGCAGATGTGACGTTTCCACGCAGACGTGACGTTTCTACGCAGACGTGACGTTTCCACGCAGACGTGACGTTTCCACGCAGACGTGACGTTTCCACGCAGACGTGACGTTTCCACGCAGACGTGACGTTTCCACGCAGACGTGACGTTTCTACGCAGACTTGACGTTTCCACGCAGACGTGACGTTTCTACGCAGACTTGACGTTTTCACGCAGACGTGAGGTTTTCACGCAAAGGTGACATTTCCACGCAGACGTGACGTTTCCATGCAGACGTGACGTTTCCATGCAGACGTGACGTTTCCACGCAGATGTGACATTTCTACACAGACGTGACCTTTTCCACGCAGACGTGACGTTTCTACGCAGACTTGACGTTTCCACGCAGACGTGACGTTTCTACGCAGACTTGACGTTTTCACGCAGACGTGAGGTTTTCACGCAAAGGTGACATTTCCACACAGACATGATGTTTCCACATACACATAACGTTTCAACGCAGACGTGACGTTTCTACGCAGACTTGACGTTTTCACGCAGACGTGAGGTTTTCCCGCAAAGGTGACATTTCCACGCAGACGTGACGTTTCCACGCAGACGTGACGTTTCCATGCAGACGTGACGTTTCCATGCAGACGTGACGTTTCCATGGAGACGTGACATTTCCATGCGACGTGACGTTTCTACGCAGACTTGACGTTTTCACGCAGACGTGAGGTTTTCCCGCAAAGGTGACATTTCCACGCAGACGTGACGTTTCCATGCGACGTGACGTTTCCATGCAGACGTGACGTTTCTACGCAGACTTGACGTTTCCACGCAGACGTGACGTTTCTACGCAGACTTGACGTTTCCACATACACATGACGTTTCCACGCCGACGTTTACACGCAGACGTGATGTTTCCACATACACGTGATATTTCTACGCAGACATGACGTTTCCACGCAGACGTGATGTATCCATGCAGACGTGAGGTTTCCACATACACATGACGTTTCCACACACTCATGATGTTTCCACACACACGTGATGTTTCCACGCATATGTGACGTTACCACGCAGACGTGACATTTCTACACAGACGTGACATTTCCACGCAGACAAGACATTGCTACACATACGTGACGTTTCCACGCAGACGTGACGTTTCTACATACACATGACGTTTCCATATACACATGACGTTTCTACGCAGACGTGATGTTTCTACGCAGATGTGACGTTTCCACATACACATTACATTTCCACGCAGACGTGACGTTTCCACATACACATGACGTTTCCACGCAGACGTGATGTTTCTACGCAGACGTGACGTTTCCACATACACATTACATTTCCACGCAGACGTGACGTTTCCACACATATGTGACGTTTCCACGCAGACGTGACGTTTCCACGCAGACGTGACGTTTCCACGCAGACGTGACGTTTCCACGCAGATGTGACATTTCTACACAGACGTGACCTTTTCCACGCAGACGTGACGTTTCTATACACACGTGACTTTTCCACATACACATGACGTTTCCACGCAGATGTGACGTTTCCACGCAGACGTGACGTTTCTACGCAGACTTGACGTTTCCACACAGATGTGACGTTTCCACACAGACGTGATGTTTCTACGCAGACGTGACGTTTCCACGCAGACGTGATGTTTCCACATACACGTGACGTTTCTACGCAGATGTGACGTTTCAACGCAGACGTGACATTTCCACGCAGACGTGACGTTTCCACGCAGACGTGACGTTTCCACGCAGACGTGACGTTTCCACGCAGACGTGACGTTCCACGCAGACGTGACGTTTCCAGGCAGACGTGACGTTTCCATGCAGACGTGACGTTTCCAAGCAGACGTGACGTTTCCACGCAGACGTGACGTTTCCATGCAGACGTGACGTTTTCACGCAGATGTGACATTTCTACACAGACGTGACCTTTTCCACGCAGACGTGACCTTTTCTACGCAGACGTGACCTTTTCCACGCAGACGTGACCTTTTCCACGCAGACGTGACCTTTTCTACGCAGACGTGACGTTTCCATGCAGACGTGACGTTTCCACGCAGACGTGACGTTCCACGCAGACGTGACGTTTCCATGCAGACGTGATGTTTCCACGCAGACGTGACATTTCCACGCAGACGTGACGTTTCCACGCAGACGTGACGTTTCCACGCAGACGTGACGTTTCCACGCAGACTTGACGTTTCCACGCAGACGTGACGTTTCTACGCAGACTTGACGTTTCCACATACACATGACGTTTCCACGCCGACGTTTACACGCAGACGTGATGTTTCCACATACACGTGATATTTCTACGCAGACATGACGTTTCCACGCAGACGTGATGTATCCATGCAGACGTGAGGTTTCCACATACACATGACGTTTCCACACACTCATGATGTTTCCACACACACGTGATGTTTCCACGCATATGTGACGTTTCCACGCAGACGTGACATTTCTACACAGACGTGACATTCCCACGCAGACAAGACATTGCTACACATACGTGACGTTTCCACGCAGACGTGACGTTTCTACATACACATGACGTTTCCATATACACATGACGTTTCTACGCAGACGTGATGTTTCTACGCAGATGTGACGTTTCCACATACACATTACATTTCCACGCAGACGTGACGTTTCCACATACACATGACGTTTCCACGCAGACGTGATGTTTCTACGCAGACGTGACGTTTCCACATACACATTACATTTCCACGCAGACGTGACGTTTCCACACATATGTGACGTTTCCACGCAGACGTGACGTTTCCACGCAGACTTGACGTTTCCACGCAGACGTGACGTTTCCACGCAGACGTGACGTTTCCACGCAGACGTGATGTTTCCACGCAGACGTGACATTTCCACGCAGACGTGACGTTTCCACGCAGACGTGACGTTTCCACGCAGACGTGACGTTTCCATGCAGACGTGACGTTTCCATGGAGACGTGACATTTCCACGCAGACGTGACGTTTCCATGCAGACGTGACGTTTCTACGCAGACTTGACGTTTCCACGCAGACGTGACGTTTCTACGCAGACTTGACGTTTCCACATACACATGACGTTTCCACGCCGACGTTTACACGCAGACGTGATGTTTCCACATACACGTGATATTTCTACGCAGACATGACGTTTCCACGCAGACGTGATGTATCCATGCAGACGTGAGGTTTCCACATACACATGACGTTTCCACACACACATGATGTTTCCACACACACGTGATGTTTCCACGCATATGTGACGTTTCCACGCAGACGTGACATTTCTACACAGACGTGACATTTCCACGCAGACAAGACATTGCTACACATACGTGACGTTTCCACGCAGACGTGACGTTTCTACATACACATGACGTTTCCATATACACATGACGTTTCTACGCAGACGTGACGTTTCTACGCAGATGTGACGTTTCCACATACACATTACATTTCCACGCAGACGTGACGTTTCCACATACACATGACGTTTCCACATACACATGACGTTTCCACGCAGACGTGATGTTTCTACGCAGACGTGACGTTTCCACATACACATTACATTTACACGCAGACGTGACGTTTCCACACATATGTGACTTTTCCACGCAGACGTGACGTTTCTACGCAGACGTGATGTTTCTATGCACACGTGACTTTTCCACATACACATGACGTTTCCACGCAGACGTGACGTTTCCACGCAGACGTGACGTTTCTACGCAGACTTGACGTTTCCACACAGATGTGACGTTTCCACACAGACATGATGTTTCTACGCAGACGTGACGTTTCCACGCAGACGTGATGTTTCCACATACACGTGACGTTTCTACGCAGATGTGACGTTTCCACGCAGACGTGACGTTTCCACGCAGACGTGACGTTTCCACGCAGACGTGACGTTTCCACGCAGACGTGACGTTTCCATGGAGACGTGACATTTCCACGCAGACGTGACGTTTCCACGCAGACGTGACGTTTCCACGCAGACGTGACGTTTCCACGCAGATGTGACATTTCTACACAGACGTGACCTTTTCCACGCAGACGTGACGTTTCTACGCAGACTTGACGTTTCCACGCAGACGTGACGTTTCTACGCAGACTTGACGTTTTCACGCAGACGTGAGGTTTTCACGCAAAGGTGACATTTCCACGCAGACGTGACGTTTCCATGCAGACGTGACGTTTCCATGCAGACGTGACGTTTCCACGCAGATGTGACATTTCTACACAGACGTGACCTTTTCCACGCAGACGTGACGTTTCTACGCAGACTTGACGTTTCCACGCAGACGTGACGTTTCAACGCAGACTTGACGTTTTCACGCAGACGTGAGGTTTTCACGCAAAGGTGACATTTCCACACAGACATGATGTTTCCACATACACATAACGTTTCAACGCAGACGTGACGTTTCTACGCAGACTTGACGTTTTCACGCAGACGTGAGGTTTTCCCGCAAAGGTGACATTTCCACGCAGACGTGACGTTTCCACGCAGACGTGACGTTTCCATGCAGACGTGACGTTTCCATGCAGACGTGACGTTTCCATGCAGACGTGACGTTTCCATGGAGACGTGACATTTCCATGCGACGTGACGTTTCCATGCAGACGTGACGTTTCTACGCAGACTTGACGTTTCCAAGCAGACGTGACGTTTCTACGCAGACTTGACGTTTCCACATACACATGACGTTTCCACGCCGACGTTTACACGCAGACGTGATGTTTCCACATACACGTGATATTTCTACGCAGACATGACGTTTCCACGCAGACGTGATGTATCCATGCAGACGTGAGGTTTCCACATACACATGACGTTTCCACACACTCATGATGTTTCCACACACACGTGATGTTTCCACGCATATGTGACGTTACCACGCAGACGTGACATTTCTACACAGACGTGACATTTCCACGCAGACAAGACATTGCTACACATACGTGACGTTTCCACGCAGACGTGACGTTTCTACATACACATGACGTTTCCATATACACATGACGTTTCTACGCAGACGTGATGTTTCTACGCAGATGTGACGTTTCCACATACACATTACATTTCCACGCAGACGTGACGTTTCCACATACACATGACGTTTCCACGCAGACGTGATGTTTCTACGCAGACGTGACGTTTCCACATACACATTACATTTCCACGCAGACGTGACGTTTCCACACATATGTGACGTTTCCACGCAGACGTGACGTTTCCACGCAGACGTGACGTTTCCACACAGATGTGACGTTTTCACACAGACGTAATGTTTCTACGCAGACGTGATGTTTCTATACACACGTGACTTTTCCACATACACATGACGTTTCCACGCAGATGTGACGTTTCCACGCAGACGTGACGTTTCTACGCAGACTTGACGTTTCCACACAGATGTGACGTTTCCACACAGACGTGATGTTTCTACGCAGACGTGACGTTTCCACGCAGACGTGACGTTTCCACGCAGACGTGACGTTCCACGCAGACGTGACGTTTCCAGGCAGACGTGACGTTTCCATGCAGACGTGACGTTTCCACGCAGACGTGACGTTTCCACGCAGACGTGACGTTTCCATGCAGACGTGACGTTTTCACGCAGATGTGACATTTCTACACAGACGTGACCTTTTCCACGCAGACGTGACCTTTTCTACGCAGACGTGACCTTTTCCACGCAGACGTGACCTTTTCCACGCAGACGTGACCTTTTCTACGCAGACGTGACGTTTCCATGCAGACGTGACGTTTCCACGCAGACGTGACGTTCCACGCAGACGTGACGTTTCCATGCAGACGTGATGTTTCCACGCAGACGTGACATTTCCACGCAGACGTGACGTTTCCACGCAGACGTGACGTTTCCACGCAGACGTGACGTTTCCACGCAGACTTGACGTTTCCACGCAGACGTGACGTTTCTACGCAGACTTGACGTTTCCACATACACATGACGTTTCCACGCCGACGTTTACACGCAGACGTGATGTTTCCACATACACGTGATATTTCTACGCAGACATGACGTTTCCACGCAGACGTGATGTATCCATGCAGACGTGAGGTTTCCACATACACATGACGTTTCCACACACTCATGATGTTTCCACACACACGTGATGTTTCCACGCATATGTGACGTTTCCACGCAGACGTGACATTTCTACACAGACGTGACATTCCCACGCAGACAAGACATTGCTACACATACGTGACGTTTCCACGCAGACGTGACGTTTCTACATACACATGACGTTTCCATATACACATGACGTTTCTACGCAGACGTGATGTTTCTACGCAGATGTGACGTTTCCACATACACATTACATTTCCACGCAGACGTGACGTTTCCACATACACATGACGTTTCCACGCAGACGTGATGTTTCTACGCAGACGTGACGTTTCCACATACACATTACATTTCCACGCAGACGTGACGTTTCCACACATATGTGACGTTTCCACGCAGACGTGACGTTTCCACACAGATGTGACGTTTTCACACAGACGTAATGTTTCTACGCAGACGTGATGTTTCTATACACACGTGACTTTTCCACATACACATGACGTTTCCACGCAGATGTGACGTTTCCACGCAGACGTGACGTTTCTACGCAGACTTGACGTTTCCACGCAGACGTGACGTTTCCACGCAGACTTGACGTTTCCACGCAGACGTGACGTTTCTACGCAGACTTGACGTTTCCACATACACATGACGTTTACACGCCGACGTTTACACGCAGACGTGATGTTTCCACATACACGTGATATTTCTACGCAGACATGACGTTTCCACGCAGACGTGATGTATCCATGCAGACGTGAGGTTTCCACATACACATGACGTTTCCACACACTCATGATGTTTCCACACACACGTGATGTTTCCACGCATATGTGACGTTTCCACGCAGACGTGACTTTTCCTTGCAGACGTGACGTTTCCACGCAGACGTGACGTTTACACGCAGACGTGATGTTTCCACATACACGTGATATTTCTACGCAGACATGACGTTTCCACGCAGACGTGATGTATCCATGCAGACGTGAGGTTTCCACATACACATGACGTTTCCACACACACATGATGTTTCCACACACACGTGATGTTTCCACGCATATGTGACGTTTCCACGCAGACGTGACATTTCTACAGACGTGACATTTCCACGCAGACAAGACATTGCTACACATACGTGACGTTTCCACGCAGACGTGACGTTTCTACATACACATGACGTTTCCATATACACATGACGTTTCTACGCAGACGTGATGTTTCTACGCAGATGTGACGTTTCCACATACACATTACATTTCCACGCAGACGTGACGTTTCCACATACACATGACGTTTCCACATACACATGACGTTTCCACGCAGACGTGATGTTTCTACGCAGACGTGACGTTTCCACATACACATTACATTTACACGCAGACGTGACGTTTCCACACATATGTGACTTTTCCACGCAGACTTGACGTTTCCACACAGACGTGATGTTTCTACGCAGACGTGACGTTTCCACATACACATTACATTTCCACGCAGACGTGACGTTTCCACACATATGTGACGTTTCCACGCAGACGTGACGTTTCCACACAGATGTGATGTTTCTACGCAGACGTGATGTTTCTACGCAGACGTGATGTTTCTATGCACACGTGACTTTTCCACATACACATGACGTTTCCACGCAGATGTGACGTTTCCACGCAGACGTGACGTTTCTACGCAGACTTGACGTTTCCACACAGATGTGACGTTTCCACACAGACGTGATGTTTCTACGCAGACGTGACGTTTCCACGCAGACGTGACGTTTCCACATACACGTGACGTTTCCACGCAGACGTGACGTTTCCACGCAGACGTGACGTTTCCACGCAGACGTGACGTTTCCATGGAGACGTGACATTTCCACGCGGACGTGACGTTTCCACGCAGACGTGACGTTTCCATGCAGACGTGACGTTTCCACGCAGATGTGACATTTCTACACAGACGTGACCTTTTCCACGCAGACGTGACGTTTCTACGCAGACGAGACATTTCCACGCAGACGTGACGTTTCCACGCAGACGTGACGTTTCCATGGAGACGTGACATTTCCACGCAGACGTGACGTTTCCACGCAGACGTGACGTTTCCATGCAGACGTGACGTTTCCACGCAAATGTGACATTTCTACACAGACGTGACCTTTTCCACGCAGACGTGACGTTTCTACGCAGACTTGACGTTTCCACGCAGACGTGACGTTTCTACGCGGACTTGACGTTTTCACGCAGACGTGAGGTTTTCACGCAAAGGTGACATTTCCACACAGACATGATGTTTCCACATACACATAACGTTTCCACGCAGACGTGACGTTTCCACATACACATTACGTTTCCACGCAGACGTGACGTTTCCACATACACATTACGTTTCCACGCAGACGTGACGTTTCTACGCAGACGTGACGTTTCTACGCAGACTTGACGATTCCACGCAGATGTGAGGTTTTCACGCAGAGGTGACGTTTCCACACATACGTGATGTTTCTACACAGACGTGAGGTTTCCACATACACATGACGTTTCCACATAGATGTAACGTTTCCACGCAGACGTGACGTTTCCACATACACATGACGTTTCAACGCCGACGTTTACACGCAGGCGTGATGTTTCAAAGCAGACGTGACGTTTCTACGCAGACTTGACGTTTCCACGCAGACGTGATGTATCCATGCAGATGTGAGGTTTCCACATACACATGACGTTTCCACACACACATGACGTTTCCACACACACGTGATGTTTCCATGCATATGTGACGTTTCCAGGCAGACGTGACGTTTCCAGGCAGACGTGACGTTTCCACGCAGACGTGACGTTTCCTTGCAGACGTGACGTTTCCACGCAGACGTGACGTTTCCATGCAGACGTGACGTTCCACGCAGACGTGACCTTTTCTACGCAGACGTGACGTTTCCAGGCAGACGTGACGTTTCCAGGCAGACGTGACGTTTCCACGCAGACATGACGTTTCCACGCAGACGTGACATTTCCACGCAGACGTGACGTTTCCACGCAGACGTGACGTTCCACGCAGACGTGACGTTTCCATGCAGACGTGACATTTCTACACAGACGTGACCTTTTCCACGCAGACGTGACGTTTCTACGCAGACTTGACGTTTCCACGCAGACGTGACGTTTCTACGCAGACTTGACGTTTTCACGCAGACGTGAGGTTTTCACGCAAAGGTGACATTTCCACACAGACATGATGTTTCCACATACACATAACGTTTCCACGAAGACGTGACGTTTCCACATACACATTACGTTTCCACGCAGACGTGACGTTTCCACATACACATTACGTTTCCACGCAGACGTGACGTTTCTACGCAGACTTGACGATTCCACGCAGATGTGAGGTTTTCACGCAGAGGTGACGTTTCCACACATACGTGATGTTTCTACACAGACGTGACGTTTCCACGCAGACGTGATGTATCCATGCAGACGTGAGGTTTCCACATACACATGACGTTTCCACACACACATGATGTTTCCACACACACACGTGATTTTTCCACGCATATGTGACGTTTCCACGCAGACGTGACATTTCTACACAGACGTGACATTTCCACGCAGACAAGACATTGCTACACATACGTGACGTTTCCACGCAGACGTGACGTTTCTACATACACATGACGTTTCCATATACACATGACGTTTCTACGCAGACGTGATGTTTCTACGCAGATGTGACGTTTCCACATACACATTACATTTCCACGCAGACGTGACGTTTCCACATACACATGACGTTTCCACGCAGACGTGATGTTTCTACGCAGACGTGACGTTTCCACATACACATTACATTTCCACGCAGACGTGACGTTTCCACACATATGTGACGTTTCCACGCAGACGTGACGTTTCCACACAGATGTGACGTTTTCACACAGACGTGATGTTTCTACGCAGACGTGATGTTTCTATGCACACGTGACTTTTCCACATACACATGACGTTTCCACGCAGATGTGACGTTTCCACGCAGACGTGACGTTTCTACGCAGACTTGACGTTTCCACACAGATGTGACGTTTCCACACAGACGTGATGTTTCTACGCTGATGTGACGTTTCCACGCAGATGTGATGTTTCCACATACACGTGACGTTTCTACGCAGATGTGACGTTTCAACGCAGACGTGACATTTCCACGCAGACGTGACGTTTCCACGCAGACGTGACGTTTCCACGCAGACGTGACGTTTCCATGCAGACGTGACGTTTCCATGGAGACGTGACATTTCCACGCAGACGTGACGTTTCTACGCAGACTTGACGTTTTCACGCAGACGTGAGGTTTTCACGCAAAGGTGACATTTCCACACAGACATGATGTTTCCACATACACATAACGTTTCCACGAAGACGTGACGTTTCCACATACACATTACGTTTCCACGCAGACGTGACGTTTCCACATACACATTACGTTTCCACGCAGACGTGACGTTTCTACGCAGACTTGACGATTCCACGCAGATGTGAGGTTTTCACGCAGAGGTGACGTTTCCACACATACGTGATGTTTCTACACAGACGTGACGTTTCCACGCAGACGTGATGTATCCATGCAGACGTGAGGTTTCCACATACACATGACGTTTCCACACACACATGATGTTTCCACACACACACACGTGATTTTTCCACGCATATGTGACGTTTCCACGCAGACGTGACATTTCTACACAGACGTGACATTTCCACGCAGACAAGACATTGCTACACATACGTGACGTTTCCACGCAGACGTGACGTTTCCACATACACGTGACGTTTCCACGCAGACGTGACGTTTCCACGCAGACGTGACGTTTCCACGCAGACGTGACGTTTCCACGCAGACGTGACGTTTCCATGGAGACGTGACATTTCCACGCGGACGTGACGTTTCCACGCAGACGTGACGTTTCCATGCAGACGTGACGTTTCCACGCAGATGTGACATTTCTACACAGACGTGACCTTTTCCACGCAGACGTGACGTTTCTACGCAGACGAGACATTTCCACGCAGACGTGACGTTTCCACGCAGACGTGACGTTTCCATGGAGACGTGACATTTCCACGCAGACGTGACGTTTCCACGCAGACGTGACGTTTCCATGCAGACGTGACGTTTCCACGCAAATGTGACATTTCTACACAGACGTGACCTTTTCCACGCAGACGTGACGTTTCTACGCAGACTTGACGTTTCCACGCAGACGTGACGTTTCTACGCGGACTTGACGTTTTCACGCAGACGTGAGGTTTTCACGCAAAGGTGACATTTCCACACAGACATGATGTTTCCACATACACATAACGTTTCCACGCAGACGTGACGTTTCCACATACACATTACGTTTCCACGCAGACGTGACGTTTCCACATACACATTACGTTTCCACGCAGACGTGACGTTTCTACGCAGACGTGACGTTTCTACGCAGACTTGACGATTCCACGCAGATGTGAGGTTTTCACGCAGAGGTGACGTTTCCACACATACGTGATGTTTCTACACAGACGTGAGGTTTCCACATACACATGACGTTTCCACATAGATGTAACGTTTCCACGCAGACGTGACGTTTCCACATACACATGACGTTTCAACGCCGACGTTTACACGCAGGCGTGATGTTTCAAAGCAGACGTGACGTTTCTACGCAGACTTGACGTTTCCACGCAGACGTGATGTATCCATGCAGATGTGAGGTTTCCACATACACATGACGTTTCCACACACACATGACGTTTCCACACACACGTGATGTTTCCATGCATATGTGACGTTTCCAGGCAGACGTGACGTTTCCAGGCAGACGTGACGTTTCCACGCAGACGTGACGTTTCCTTGCAGACGTGACGTTTCCACGCAGACGTGACGTTTCCATGCAGACGTGACGTTCCACGCAGACGTGACCTTTTCTACGCAGACGTGACGTTTCCAGGCAGACGTGACGTTTCCAGGCAGACGTGACGTTTCCACGCAGACATGACGTTTCCACGCAGACGTGACATTTCCACGCAGACGTGACGTTTCCACGCAGACGTGACGTTCCACGCAGACGTGACGTTTCCATGCAGACGTGACATTTCTACACAGACGTGACCTTTTCCACGCAGACGTGACGTTTCTACGCAGACTTGACGTTTCCACGCAGACGTGACGTTTCTACGCAGACTTGACGTTTTCACGCAGACGTGAGGTTTTCACGCAAAGGTGACATTTCCACACAGACATGATGTTTCCACATACACATAACGTTTCCACGAAGACGTGACGTTTCCACATACACATTACGTTTCCACGCAGACGTGACGTTTCCACATACACATTACGTTTCCACGCAGACGTGACGTTTCTACGCAGACTTGACGATTCCACGCAGATGTGAGGTTTTCACGCAGAGGTGACGTTTCCACACATACGTGATGTTTCTACACAGACGTGACGTTTCCACGCAGACGTGATGTATCCATGCAGACGTGAGGTTTCCACATACACATGACGTTTCCACACACACATGATGTTTCCACACACACACGTGATTTTTCCACGCATATGTGACGTTTCCACGCAGACGTGACATTTCTACACAGACGTGACATTTCCACGCAGACAAGACATTGCTACACATACGTGACGTTTCCACGCAGACGTGACGTTTCTACATACACATGACGTTTCCATATACACATGACGTTTCTACGCAGACGTGATGTTTCTACGCAGATGTGACGTTTCCACATACACATTACATTTCCACGCAGACGTGACGTTTCCACATACACATGACGTTTCCACATACACATGACGTTTCCACGCAGACGTGATGTTTCTACGCAGACGTGACGTTTCCACATACACATTACATTTACACGCAGACGTGACGTTTCCACACATATGTGACTTTTCCACGCAGACTTGACGTTTCCACACAGACGTGATGTTTCTACGCAGACGTGACGTTTCCACATACACATTACATTTCCACGCAGACGTGACGTTTCCACACATATGTGACGTTTCCACGCAGACGTGACGTTTCCACACAGATGTGATGTTTCTACGCAGACGTGATGTTTCTACGCAGACGTGATGTTTCTATGCACACGTGACTTTTCCACATACACATGACGTTTCCACGCAGATGTGACGTTTCCACGCAGACGTGACGTTTCTACGCAGACTTGACGTTTCCACACAGATGTGACGTTTCCACACAGACGTGATGTTTCTACGCAGACGTGACGTTTCCACGCAGACGTGACGTTTCCACGCAGACGTGACGTTCCACGCAGACGTGACGTTTCCAGGCAGACGTGACGTTTCCATGCAGACGTGACGTTTCCACGCAGACGTGACGTTTCCACGCAGACGTGACGTTTCCATGCAGACGTGACGTTTTCACGCAGATGTGACATTTCTACACAGACGTGACCTTTTCCACGCAGACGTGACCTTTTCTACGCAGACGTGACCTTTTCCACGCAGACGTGACCTTTTCCACGCAGACGTGACCTTTTCTACGCAGACGTGACGTTTCCATGCAGACGTGACGTTTCCACGCAGACGTGACGTTCCACGCAGACGTGACGTTTCCATGCAGACGTGATGTTTCCACGCAGACGTGACATTTCCACGCAGACGTGACGTTTCCACGCAGACGTGACGTTTCCACGCAGACGTGACGTTTCCACGCAGACTTGACGTTTCCACGCAGACGTGACGTTTCTACGCAGACTTGACGTTTCCACATACACATGACGTTTCCACGCCGACGTTTACACGCAGACGTGATGTTTCCACATACACGTGATATTTCTACGCAGACATGACGTTTCCACGCAGACGTGATGTATCCATGCAGACGTGAGGTTTCCACATACACATGACGTTTCCACACACTCATGATGTTTCCACACACACGTGATGTTTCCACGCATATGTGACGTTTCCACGCAGACGTGACATTTCTACACAGACGTGACATTCCCACGCAGACAAGACATTGCTACACATACGTGACGTTTCCACGCAGACGTGACGTTTCTACATACACATGACGTTTCCATATACACATGACGTTTCTACGCAGACGTGATGTTTCTACGCAGATGTGACGTTTCCACATACACATTACATTTCCACGCAGACGTGACGTTTCCACATACACATGACGTTTCCACGCAGACGTGATGTTTCTACGCAGACGTGACGTTTCCACATACACATTACATTTCCACGCAGACGTGACGTTTCCACACATATGTGACGTTTCCACGCAGACGTGACGTTTCCACACAGATGTGACGTTTTCACACAGACGTAATGTTTCTACGCAGACGTGATGTTTCTATACACACGTGACTTTTCCACATACACATGACGTTTCCACGCAGATGTGACGTTTCCACGCAGACGTGACGTTTCTACGCAGACTTGACGTTTCCACGCAGACGTGACGTTTCCACGCAGACTTGACGTTTCCACGCAGACGTGACGTTTCTACGCAGACTTGACGTTTCCACATACACATGACGTTTACACGCCGACGTTTACACGCAGACGTGATGTTTCCACATACACGTGATATTTCTACGCAGACATGACGTTTCCACGCAGACGTGATGTATCCATGCAGACGTGAGGTTTCCACATACACATGACGTTTCCACACACTCATGATGTTTCCACACACACGTGATGTTTCCACGCATATGTGACGTTTCCACGCAGACGTGACTTTTCCTTGCAGACGTGACGTTTCCACGCAGACGTGACGTTTACACGCAGACGTGATGTTTCCACATACACGTGATATTTCTACGCAGACATGACGTTTCCACGCAGACGTGATGTATCCATGCAGACGTGAGGTTTCCACATACACATGACGTTTCCACACACACATGATGTTTCCACACACACGTGATGTTTCCACGCATATGTGACGTTTCCACGCAGACGTGACATTTCTACAGACGTGACATTTCCACGCAGACAAGACATTGCTACACATACGTGACGTTTCCACGCAGACGTGACGTTTCTACATACACATGACGTTTCCATATACACATGACGTTTCTACGCAGACGTGATGTTTCTACGCAGATGTGACGTTTCCACATACACATTACATTTCCACGCAGACGTGACGTTTCCACATACACATGACGTTTCCACATACACATGACGTTTCCACGCAGACGTGATGTTTCTACGCAGACGTGACGTTTCCACATACACATTACATTTACACGCAGACGTGACGTTTCCACACATATGTGACTTTTCCACGCAGACTTGACGTTTCCACACAGACGTGATGTTTCTACGCAGACGTGACGTTTCCACATACACATTACATTTCCACGCAGACGTGACGTTTCCACACATATGTGACGTTTCCACGCAGACGTGACGTTTCCACACAGATGTGATGTTTCTACGCAGACGTGATGTTTCTACGCAGACGTGATGTTTCTATGCACACGTGACTTTTCCACATACACATGACGTTTCCACGCAGATGTGACGTTTCCACGCAGACGTGACGTTTCTACGCAGACTTGACGTTTCCACACAGATGTGACGTTTCCACACAGACGTGATGTTTCTACGCAGACGTGACGTTTCCACGCAGACGTGACGTTTCCACATACACGTGACGTTTCCACGCAGACGTGACGTTTCCACGCAGACGTGACGTTTCCACGCAGACGTGACGTTTCCACGCAGACGTGACGTTTCCATGGAGACGTGACATTTCCACGCGGACGTGACGTTTCCACGCAGACGTGACGTTTCCATGCAGACGTGACGTTTCCACGCAGATGTGACATTTCTACACAGACGTGACCTTTTCCACGCAGACGTGACGTTTCTACGCAGACGAGACATTTCCACGCAGACGTGACGTTTCCACGCAGACGTGACGTTTCCATGGAGACGTGACATTTCCACGCAGACGTGACGTTTCCACGCAGACGTGACGTTTCCATGCAGACGTGACGTTTCCACGCAAATGTGACATTTCTACACAGACGTGACCTTTTCCACGCAGACGTGACGTTTCTACGCAGACTTGACGTTTCCACGCAGACGTGACGTTTCTACGCGGACTTGACGTTTTCACGCAGACGTGAGGTTTTCACGCAAAGGTGACATTTCCACACAGACATGATGTTTCCACATACACATAACGTTTCCACGCAGACGTGACGTTTCCACATACACATTACGTTTCCACGCAGACGTGACGTTTCCACATACACATTACGTTTCCACGCAGACGTGACGTTTCTACGCAGACGTGACGTTTCTACGCAGACTTGACGATTCCACGCAGATGTGAGGTTTTCACGCAGAGGTGACGTTTCCACACATACGTGATGTTTCTACACAGACGTGAGGTTTCCACATACACATGACGTTTCCACATAGATGTAACGTTTCCACGCAGACGTGACGTTTCCACATACACATGACGTTTCAACGCCGACGTTTACACGCAGGCGTGATGTTTCAAAGCAGACGTGACGTTTCTACGCAGACTTGACGTTTCCACGCAGACGTGATGTATCCATGCAGATGTGAGGTTTCCACATACACATGACGTTTCCACACACACATGACGTTTCCACACACACGTGATGTTTCCATGCATATGTGACGTTTCCAGGCAGACGTGACGTTTCCAGGCAGACGTGACGTTTCCACGCAGACGTGACGTTTCCTTGCAGACGTGACGTTTCCACGCAGACGTGACGTTTCCATGCAGACGTGACGTTCCACGCAGACGTGACCTTTTCTACGCAGACGTGACGTTTCCAGGCAGACGTGACGTTTCCAGGCAGACGTGACGTTTCCACGCAGACATGACGTTTCCACGCAGACGTGACATTTCCACGCAGACGTGACGTTTCCACGCAGACGTGACGTTCCACGCAGACGTGACGTTTCCATGCAGACGTGACATTTCTACACAGACGTGACCTTTTCCACGCAGACGTGACGTTTCTACGCAGACTTGACGTTTCCACGCAGACGTGACGTTTCTACGCAGACTTGACGTTTTCACGCAGACGTGAGGTTTTCACGCAAAGGTGACATTTCCACACAGACATGATGTTTCCACATACACATAACGTTTCCACGAAGACGTGACGTTTCCACATACACATTACGTTTCCACGCAGACGTGACGTTTCCACATACACATTACGTTTCCACGCAGACGTGACGTTTCTACGCAGACTTGACGATTCCACGCAGATGTGAGGTTTTCACGCAGAGGTGACGTTTCCACACATACGTGATGTTTCTACACAGACGTGACGTTTCCACGCAGACGTGATGTATCCATGCAGACGTGAGGTTTCCACATACACATGACGTTTCCACACACACATGATGTTTCCACACACACACGTGATTTTTCCACGCATATGTGACGTTTCCACGCAGACGTGACATTTCTACACAGACGTGACATTTCCACGCAGACAAGACATTGCTACACATACGTGACGTTTCCACGCAGACGTGACGTTTCTACATACACATGACGTTTCCATATACACATGACGTTTCTACGCAGACGTGATGTTTCTACGCAGATGTGACGTTTCCACATACACATTACATTTCCACGCAGACGTGACGTTTCCACATACACATGACGTTTCCACGCAGACGTGATGTTTCTACGCAGACGTGACGTTTCCACATACACATTACATTTCCACGCAGACGTGACGTTTCCACACATATGTGACGTTTCCACGCAGACGTGACGTTTCCACACAGATGTGACGTTTTCACACAGACGTGATGTTTCTACGCAGACGTGATGTTTCTATGCACACGTGACTTTTCCACATACACATGACGTTTCCACGCAGATGTGACGTTTCCACGCAGACGTGACGTTTCTACGCAGACTTGACGTTTCCACACAGATGTGACGTTTCCACACAGACGTGATGTTTCTACGCTGATGTGACGTTTCCACGCAGATGTGATGTTTCCACATACACGTGACGTTTCTACGCAGATGTGACGTTTCAACGCAGACGTGACATTTCCACGCAGACGTGACGTTTCCACGCAGACGTGACGTTTCCACGCAGACGTGACGTTTCCATGCAGACGTGACGTTTCCATGGAGACGTGACATTTCCACGCAGACGTGACGTTTCTACGCAGACTTGACGTTTTCACGCAGACGTGAGGTTTTCACGCAAAGGTGACATTTCCACACAGACATGATGTTTCCACATACACATAACGTTTCCACGAAGACGTGACGTTTCCACATACACATTACGTTTCCACGCAGACGTGACGTTTCCACATACACATTACGTTTCCACGCAGACGTGACGTTTCTACGCAGACTTGACGATTCCACGCAGATGTGAGGTTTTCACGCAGAGGTGACGTTTCCACACATACGTGATGTTTCTACACAGACGTGACGTTTCCACGCAGACGTGATGTATCCATGCAGACGTGAGGTTTCCACATACACATGACGTTTCCACACACACATGATGTTTCCACACACACACACGTGATTTTTCCACGCATATGTGACGTTTCCACGCAGACGTGACATTTCTACACAGACGTGACATTTCCACGCAGACAAGACATTGCTACACATACGTGACGTTTCCACGCAGACGTGACGTTTCCACATACACGTGACGTTTCCACGCAGACGTGACGTTTCCACGCAGACGTGACGTTTCCACGCAGACGTGACGTTTCCACGCAGACGTGACGTTTCCATGGAGACGTGACATTTCCACGCGGACGTGACGTTTCCACGCAGACGTGACGTTTCCATGCAGACGTGACGTTTCCACGCAGATGTGACATTTCTACACAGACGTGACCTTTTCCACGCAGACGTGACGTTTCTACGCAGACGAGACATTTCCACGCAGACGTGACGTTTCCACGCAGACGTGACGTTTCCATGGAGACGTGACATTTCCACGCAGACGTGACGTTTCCACGCAGACGTGACGTTTCCATGCAGACGTGACGTTTCCACGCAAATGTGACATTTCTACACAGACGTGACCTTTTCCACGCAGACGTGACGTTTCTACGCAGACTTGACGTTTCCACGCAGACGTGACGTTTCTACGCGGACTTGACGTTTTCACGCAGACGTGAGGTTTTCACGCAAAGGTGACATTTCCACACAGACATGATGTTTCCACATACACATAACGTTTCCACGCAGACGTGACGTTTCCACATACACATTACGTTTCCACGCAGACGTGACGTTTCCACATACACATTACGTTTCCACGCAGACGTGACGTTTCTACGCAGACGTGACGTTTCTACGCAGACTTGACGATTCCACGCAGATGTGAGGTTTTCACGCAGAGGTGACGTTTCCACACATACGTGATGTTTCTACACAGACGTGAGGTTTCCACATACACATGACGTTTCCACATAGATGTAACGTTTCCACGCAGACGTGACGTTTCCACATACACATGACGTTTCAACGCCGACGTTTACACGCAGGCGTGATGTTTCAAAGCAGACGTGACGTTTCTACGCAGACTTGACGTTTCCACGCAGACGTGATGTATCCATGCAGATGTGAGGTTTCCACATACACATGACGTTTCCACACACACATGACGTTTCCACACACACGTGATGTTTCCATGCATATGTGACGTTTCCAGGCAGACGTGACGTTTCCAGGCAGACGTGACGTTTCCACGCAGACGTGACGTTTCCTTGCAGACGTGACGTTTCCACGCAGACGTGACGTTTCCATGCAGACGTGACGTTCCACGCAGACGTGACCTTTTCTACGCAGACGTGACGTTTCCAGGCAGACGTGACGTTTCCAGGCAGACGTGACGTTTCCACGCAGACATGACGTTTCCACGCAGACGTGACATTTCCACGCAGACGTGACGTTTCCACGCAGACGTGACGTTCCACGCAGACGTGACGTTTCCATGCAGACGTGACATTTCTACACAGACGTGACCTTTTCCACGCAGACGTGACGTTTCTACGCAGACTTGACGTTTCCACGCAGACGTGACGTTTCTACGCAGACTTGACGTTTTCACGCAGACGTGAGGTTTTCACGCAAAGGTGACATTTCCACACAGACATGATGTTTCCACATACACATAACGTTTCCACGAAGACGTGACGTTTCCACATACACATTACGTTTCCACGCAGACGTGACGTTTCCACATACACATTACGTTTCCACGCAGACGTGACGTTTCTACGCAGACTTGACGATTCCACGCAGATGTGAGGTTTTCACGCAGAGGTGACGTTTCCACACATACGTGATGTTTCTACACAGACGTGACGTTTCCACGCAGACGTGATGTATCCATGCAGACGTGAGGTTTCCACATACACATGACGTTTCCACACACACATGATGTTTCCACACACACACGTGATTTTTCCACGCATATGTGACGTTTCCACGCAGACGTGACATTTCTACACAGACGTGACATTTCCACGCAGACAAGACATTGCTACACATACGTGACGTTTCCACGCAGACGTGACGTTTCTACATACACATGACGTTTCCATATACACATGACGTTTCTACGCAGACGTGATGTTTCTACGCAGATGTGACGTTTCCACATACACATTACATTTCCACGCAGACGTGACGTTTCCACATACACATGACGTTTCCACGCAGACGTGATGTTTCTACGCAGACGTGACGTTTCCACATACACATTACATTTCCACGCAGACGTGACGTTTCCACACATATGTGACGTTTCCACGCAGACGTGACGTTTCCACACAGATGTGACGTTTTCACACAGACGTGATGTTTCTACGCAGACGTGATGTTTCTATGCACACGTGACTTTTCCACATACACATGACGTTTCCACGCAGATGTGACGTTTCCACGCAGACGTGACGTTTCTACGCAGACTTGACGTTTCCACACAGATGTGACGTTTCCACACAGACGTGATGTTTCTACGCTGATGTGACGTTTCCACGCAGATGTGATGTTTCCACATACACGTGACGTTTCTACGCAGATGTGACGTTTCAACGCAGACGTGACATTTCCACGCAGACGTGACGTTTCCACGCAGACGTGACGTTTCCACGCAGACGTGACGTTTCCATGCAGACGTGACGTTTCCATGGAGACGTGACATTTCCACGCAGACGTGACGTTTCTACGCAGACTTGACGTTTTCACGCAGACGTGAGGTTTTCACGCAAAGGTGACATTTCCACACAGACATGATGTTTCCACATACACATAACGTTTCCACGAAGACGTGACGTTTCCACATACACATTACGTTTCCACGCAGACGTGACGTTTCCACATACACATTACGTTTCCACGCAGACGTGACGTTTCTACGCAGACTTGACGATTCCACGCAGATGTGAGGTTTTCACGCAGAGGTGACGTTTCCACACATACGTGATGTTTCTACACAGACGTGACGTTTCCACGCAGACGTGATGTATCCATGCAGACGTGAGGTTTCCACATACACATGACGTTTCCACACACACATGATGTTTCCACACACACACACGTGATTTTTCCACGCATATGTGACGTTTCCACGCAGACGTGACATTTCTACACAGACGTGACATTTCCACGCAGACAAGACATTGCTACACATACGTGACGTTTCCACGCAGACGTGACGTTTCTACATACACATGACGTTTCCATATACACATGACGTTTCTACGCAGACGTGATGTTTCTACGCAGATGTGACGTTTCCACATACACATTACATTTCCACGCAGACGTGACGTTTCCACATACACATGACGTTTCCACGCAGACGTGATGTTTCTAAGCAGACGTGACGTTTCCACATACACATTACATTTCCACGCAGATGTGACGTTTCCACACATATGTGACGTTTCCACGCAGACGTGACGTTTCCACACAGATGTGACGTTTCCACGCAGACGTGACGTTTCTACGCAGACTTGACGTTTCCACACAGATGTGACGTTTCCACACAGACGTGATGTTTCTACGCTGATGTGACGTTTCCACGCAGATGTGATGTTTCCACATACACGTGACGTTTCTACGCAGATGTGACGTTTCAACGCAGACGTGACATTTCCACGCAGACGTGACGTTTCCACGCAGACGTGACGTTTCCACGCAGACGTGACGTTTCCATGCAGACGTGACGTTTCCATGGAGACGTGACATTTCCACGCAGACGTGACGTTTCCACGCAGACGTGACGTTTCCATGCAGACGTGACGTTTCCACGCAGATGTGACATTTCTACACAGACGTGACCTTTTCCACGCAGACGTGACGTTTCTACGCAGACGTGACATTTCCACGCAGACGTGACGTTTCCACGCAGACGTGACGTTTCCACGCAGACGTGACGTTTACATGGAGACGTGACATTTCCACGCAGACGTGACGTTTCCACGCAGACGTGACGTTTCCATGCAGACGTGACGTTTCCACGCAGATGTGACATTTCTACACAGACGTGACCTTTTCCACGCAGACGTGACGTTTCTACGCAGACTTGACGTTTCCACGCAGACGTGACGTTTCTACGCAGACTTGACGTTTTCACGCAGACGTGAGGTTTTCACGCAAAGGTGACATTTCCACACAGACATGATGTTTCCACATACACATAACGTTTCCACGCAGACGTGACGTTTCCACATCCACATTACGTTTCCACGCAGACGTGACGTTTCCACATACACATTACGTTTCCACGCAGACGTGACGTTTCTACGCAGACGTGATGTTTCTACGCAGACTTGACGATTCCACGCAGATGTGAGGTTTTCACGCAGAGGTGACGTTTCCACACATACGTGATGTTTCTACACAGACGTGAGGTTTCCACATACACATGACGTTTCCACATAGATGTAACGTTTCCACGCAGACGTGACATTTCCACATACACATGACGTTTCAACGCCGACGTTTACACGCAGGCGTGATGTTTCAAAGCAGACGTGACGTTTCTACGCAGACTTGACGTTTCCACGCAGACGTGATGTATCCATGCAGACGTGAGGTTTCCACATACACATGACGTTTCCACACACACATGACGTTTCCACACACACGTGATGTTTCCATGCATATGTGACGTTTCCAGGCAGACGTGACGTTTCCAGGCAGATGTGACGTTTACACGCAGACGTGACGTTTCCACGCAGACGTGACGTTTCCATGCAGACGTGACGTTCCACGCAGACATGACCTTTTCTACGCAGACGTGATGTTTCCACGCAGACGTGACGTTTCCAGGCAGACGTGACGTTTCCAGGCAGACGTGACGTTTCCACGCAGACGTGACGTTTCCACGCAGACGTGACGTTTCCACGCAGACGTGACGTTCCACGCAGACGTGACGTTTCCATGCAGACGTGACGTTTCCAGGCAGACGTGACGTTTCCAGGCAGACGTGACGTTTCCACGCAGACGTGACGTTTCCACGCAGACGTGACATTTCCACGCAGACGTGACGTTTCCACGCAGACGTGACGTTCCACGCAGACGTGACGTTTCCATGCAGACGTGACGTTTCCACATACACATGACGTTTCCACGCAGACGTGATGTTTCTACACAGACGTGACGTTTCCACATACACATTACATTTCCACGCAGACGTGACGTTTCCACACATATGTGACGTTTCCACGCAGACGTGACGTTTCCACACAGATGTGACGTTTTCACACAGACGTGATGTTTCTACGCAGACGTGATGTTTCTATGCACACGTGACTTTTCCACATACACATGACGTTTCCACGCAGATGTGACGTTTCCACGCAGACGTGACGTTTCTACGCAGACTTGACGTTTCCACACAGATGTGACGTTTCCACACAGACGTGATGTTTCTACGCAGATGTGACGTTTCCACGCAGATGTGATGTTTCCACATACACGTGACGTTTCTACGCAGATGTGACGTTTCAACGCAGACGTGACATTTCCACGCAGACGTGACGTTTCCACGCAGACGTGACGTTTCCACGCAGACGTGACGTTTCCACGCAGACGTGACGTTTCCAGGCAGACGTGACGTTTCCACGCAGACGTGACGTTTCCACGCAGACGTGACGTTTCCACGCAGACGTGACGTTTCCACGCAGACGTGACGTTCCACGCAGACGTGATGTTTCCATGCAGACGTGACATTTCTACACAGACGTGACCTTTTCCACGCAGACGTGACGTTTCCATGCAGACGTGACGTTTCCACATACACATGACGTTTCCACGCAGACGTGATGTTTCTACACAGACGTGACGTTTCCACATACACATTACATTTCCACGCAGACGTGACGTTTCCACACATATGTGACGTTTCCACGCAGACGTGACGTTTCCACACAGATGTGACGTTTTCACACAGACGTGATGTTTCTACGCAGACGTGATGTTTCTATGCACACGTGACTTTTCCACATACACATGACGTTTCCACGCAGATGTGACGTTTCCACGCAGACGTGACGTTTCTACGCAGACTTGACGTTTCCACACAGATGTGACGTTTCCACACAGACGTGATGTTTCTACGCAGATGTGACGTTTCCACGCAGATGTGATGTTTCCACATACACGTGACGTTTCTACGCAGATGTGACGTTTCAACGCAGACGTGACATTTCCACGCAGACGTGACGTTTCCACGCAGACGTGACGTTTCCACGCAGACGTGACGTTTCCACGCAGACGTGACGTTTCCAGGCAGACGTGACGTTTCCACGCAGACGTGACGTTTCCACGCAGACGTGACATTTCCACGCAGACGTGACGTTTCCACGCAGACGTGACGTTCCACGCAGACGTGATGTTTCCATGCAGACGTGACATTTCTACACAGACGTGACCTTTTCCACGCAGACGTGACGTTTCTACGCAGACTTGACGTTTCCACGCAGACGTGACGTTTCTACGCAGACTTGACGTTTTCACGCAGACGTGAGGTTTTCACGCAAAGGTGACATTTCCACACAGACATGATGTTTCCACATACACATAACGTTTCCACGAAGACGTGACGTTTCCACATACACATTACGTTTCCACGCAGACGTGACGTTTCCACATACACATTACGTTTCCACGCAGACGTGATGTTTCTACGCAGACTTGACGATTCCACGCAGATGTGAGGTTTTCACGCAGAGGTGACGTTTCCACACATACGTGATGTTTCTACACAGACGTGACGTTTCCACGCAGACGTGATGTATCCATGCAGACGTGAGGTTTCCACATACACATGACGTTTCCACACACACATGATGTTTCCACACACACACGTGATTTTTCCACGCATATGTGACGTTTCCACGCAGACGTGACATTTCTACACAGACGTGACATTTCCACGCAGACAAGACATTGCTACACATACGTGACGTTTCCACGCAGACGTGACGTTTCTACATACACATGACGTTTCCATATACACATGACGTTTCTACGCAGACGTGATGTTTCTACGCAGATGTGACGTTTCCACATACACATTACATTTCCACGCAGACGTGACGTTTCCACATACACATGACGTTTCCACGCAGACGTGATGTTTCTACGCAGACGTGACGTTTCCACATACACATTACATTTCCACGCAGACGTGACGTTTCCACACATATGTGACGTTTCCACGCAGACGTGACGTTTCCACACAGATGTGACGTTTTCACACAGACGTGATGTTTCTACGCAGACGTGATGTTTCTATGCACATGTGACTTTTCCACATACACATGATGTTTCCACGCAGATGTGACGTTTCCACGCAGACGTGACGTTTCTACGCAGACTTGACGTTTCCACACAGATGTGACGTTTCCACACAGACGTGATGTTTCTACGCTGATGTGACGTTTCCACGCAGATGTGATGTTTCCACATACACGTGACGTTTCTACGCAGATGTGACGTTTCAACGCAGACGTGACATTTCCACGCAGACGTGACGTTTCCACGCAGACGTGACGTTTCCACGCAGACGTGACGTTTCCATGCAGACGTGACGTTTCCATGGAGACGTGACATTTCCACGCAGACGTGACGTTTCCACGCAGACGTGACGTTTCCACGCAGACGTGACGTTTCCATGCAGACGTGACGTTTCCACGCAGATGTGACATTTCTACACAGACGTGACCTTTTCTACGCAGACTTGACGTTTTCACGCAGACGTGAGGTTTTCACGCAAAGGTGACATTTCCACACAGACATGATGTTTCCACATACACATAACGTTTCCACGAAGACGTGACGTTTCCACATACACATTACGTTTCCACGCAGACGTGACGTTTCCACATACACATTACGTTTCCACGCAGACGTGATGTTTCTACGCAGACTTGACGATTCCACGCAGATGTGAGGTTTTCACGCAGAGGTGACGTTTCCACACATACGTGATGTTTCTACACAGACGTGACGTTTCCACGCAGACGTGATGTATCCATGCAGACGTGAGGTTTCCACATACACATGACGTTTCCACACACACATGATGTTTCCACACACACACGTGATTTTTCCACGCATATGTGACGTTTCCACGCAGACGTGACATTTCTACACAGACGTGACATTTCCACGCAGACAAGACATTGCTACACATACGTGACGTTTCCACGCAGACGTGACGTTTCTACATACACATGACGTTTCCATATACACATGACGTTTCTACGCAGACGTGATGTTTCTACGCAGATGTGACGTTTCCACATACACATTACATTTCCACGCAGACGTGACGTTTCCACATACACATGACGTTTCCACGCAGACGTGATGTTTCTACGCAGACGTGACGTTTCCACATACACATTACATTTCCACGCAGACGTGACGTTTCCACACATATGTGACGTTTCCACGCAGACGTGACGTTTCCACACAGATGTGACGTTTTCACACAGACGTGATGTTTCTACGCAGACGTGATGTTTCTATGCACATGTGACTTTTCCACATACACATGACGTTTCCACGCAGATGTGACGTTTCCACGCAGACGTGACGTTTCTACGCAGACTTGACGTTTCCACACAGATGTGACGTTTCCACACAGACGTGATGTTTCTACGCTGATGTGACGTTTCCACGCAGATGTGATGTTTCCACATACACGTGACGTTTCTACGCAGATGTGACGTTTCAACGCAGACGTGACATTTCCACGCAGACGTGACGTTTCCACGCAGACGTGACGTTTCCACGCAGACGTGACGTTTCCATGCAGACGTGACGTTTCCATGGAGACGTGACATTTCCACGCAGACGTGACGTTTCCACGCAGACGTGACGTTTCCACGCAGACGTGACGTTTCCATGCAGACGTGACGTTTCCACGCAGATGTGACATTTCTACACAGACGTGACCTTTTCCACGCAGACGTGACGTTTCTACGCAGACGTGACATTTCCACGCAGACGTGACGTTTCCACGCAGACGTGACGTTTCCACGCAGACGTGACGTTTACATGGAGACGTGACATTTCCACGCAGACGTGACGTTTCCACGCAGACGTGACGTTTCCATGCAGACGTGACGTTTCCACGCAGATGTGACATTTCTACACAGACGTGACCTTTTCCACGCAGACGTGACGTTTCTACGCAGACTTGACGTTTCCACGCAGACGTGACGTTTCTACGCAGACTTGACGTTTTCACGCAGACGTGAGGTTTTCACGCAAAGGTGACATTTCCACACAGACATGATGTTTCCACATACACATAACGTTTCCACGCAGACGTGACGTTTCCACATCCACATTACGTTTCCACGCAGACGTGACGTTTCCACATACACATTACGTTTCCACGCAGACGTGACGTTTCTACGCAGACGTGACGTTTCTACGCAGACTTGACGATTCCACGCAGATGTGAGGTTTTCACGCAGAGGTGACGTTTCCACACATACGTGATGTTTCTACACAGACGTGAGGTTTCCACATACACATGACGTTTCCACATAGATGTAACGTTTCCACGCAGACGTGACGTTTCAAAGCAGACGTGACGTTTCTACGCAGACTTGACGTTTCCACGCAGACGTGATGTATCCATGCAGACGTGAGGTTTCCACATACACATGACGTTTCCACACACACATGACGTTTCCACACACACGTGATGTTTCCATGCATATGTGACGTTTCCACGCAGACGTGACGTTTCCAGGCAGATGTGACGTTTACACGCAGACGTGACGTTTCCACGCAGACGTGACGTTTCCACGCAGACGTGACGTTCCACGCAGACGTGACGTTTCCATGCAGACGTGACGTTTCCAGGCAGACGTGACGTTTCCAGGCAGACGTGACGTTTCCACGCAGACGTGACGTTTCCACGCAGACGTGACATTTCCACGCAGACGTGACGTTTCCACGCAGACGTGACGTTTCCACGCAGACGTGACGTTCCACGCAGACGTGACGTTTCCATGCAGACGTGACGTTTCCACATACACATGACGTTTCCACGCAGACGTGATGTTTCTACGCAGACGTGACGTTTCCACATTCACATTACATTTCCACGCAGACGTGACGTTTCCACACATATGTGACGTTTCCACGCAGACGTGACGTTTCCACACAGATGTGACGTTTTCACACAGACGTGATGTTTCTACGCAGACGTGATGTTTCTATGCACACGTGACTTTTCCACATACACATGACGTTTCCACGCAGATGTGACGTTTCCACGCAGACGTGACGTTTCTACGCAGACTTGACGTTTCCACACAGATGTGACGTTTCCACACAGACGTGATGTTTCTACGCAGATGTGACGTTTCCACGCAGATGTGATGTTTCCACATACACGTGACGTTTCTACGCAGATGTGACGTTTCAACGCAGACGTGACATTTCCACGCAGACGTGACGTTTCCACGCAGACGTGACGTTTCCACGCAGACGTGACGTTTCCACGCAGACGTGACGTTTCCACGCAGACGTGACGTTTCCACGGAGACGTGACATTTCCACGCAGACGTGACGTTTCCACGCAGACGTGACGTTTCCATGCAGACGTGACGTTTCCACGCAGATGTGACATTTCTACACAGACGTGACCTTTTCCACGCAGACGTGACGTTTCTACGCAGATGTGACATTTCCACGCAGACGTGACGTTTCCACGCAGACGTGACGTTTACATGGAGACGTGACATTTCCACGCAGACGTGACGTTTCCACGCAGACGTGACGTTTCCATGCAGACGTGACGTTTCCACGCAGATGTGACATTTCTACACAGACGTGACCTTTTCCACGCAGACGTGACGTTTCTACGCAGACTTGACGTTTCCACGCAGACGTGACGTTTCTACGCAGACTTGACGTTTTCACGCAGACGTGAGGTTTTCACGCAAAGGTGACATTTCCACACAGACATGATGTTTCCACATACACACAACGTTTCCACGCAGACGTGACGTTTCCACATACACATTACGTTTCCACGCAGACGTGACGTTTCCACATACACATTACGTTTCCACGCAGACGTGACGTTTCTACGCAGACGTGACGTTTCTACGCAGACTTGACGATTCCACGCAGATGTGAGGTTTTCACGCAGAGGTGACGTTTCCACACATACGTGATGTTTCTACACAGACGTGAGGTTTCCACATACACATGACGTTTCCACATAGATGTAACGTTTCCACGCAGACGTGACGTTTCCACATACACATGACGTTTCAACGCCGACGTTTACACGCAGGCGTGATGTTTCAAAGCAGACGTGACGTTTCTACGCAGACTTGACGTTTCCACACAGACGTGATGTATCCATGCAGACGTGAGGTTTCCACATACACATGACGTTTCCACACACACATGACGTTTCCACACACACGTGATGTTTCCATGCATATGTGACGTTTCCAGGCAGACGTGACGTTTCCAGGCAGACGTGACGTTTCCACGCAGACGTGACGTTTCCTTGCAGACGTGACGTTTCCACGCAGACGTGACGTTTCCATGCAGACGTGACGTTCCACGCAGACGTGACCTTTTCTACGCAGACATGACGTTTCCACGCAGACGTGACGTTTCCAGGCAGACGTGACGTTTCCAGGCAGACGTGACGTTTCCACGCAGACGTGACGTTTCCACGCAGACGTGACGTTTCCACGCAGACGTGACGTTCCACGCAGACGTGACGTTTCCATGCAGACGTGACGTTTCCATGCAGACGTGACGTTTCCAGGCAGACGTGACGTTTCCAGGCAGACGTGACGTTTCCACGCAGACGTGACGTTTCCACGCAGACGTGACGTTTCCACGCAGACGTGACGTTCCACGCAGACGTGACGTTTCCATGCAGACGTGACGTTTCCATGCAGACGTGATGTTTCCACGCAGACGTGACATTTCCACGCAGACGTGACGTTTCCATGCAGACGTGACGTTTCCATGCAGACGTGACGTTTCCATGGAGACGTGACATTTCCACGCAGACGTGACTTTTCCACGCAGACGTGACGTTTCCATGCAGACGTGACGTTTCTACGCAGACTTGACGTTACCACGCAGACGTTTACACGCAGACGTGATGTTTCCACATACACGTGACGTTTCTACGCAGACGTGACGTTTCAACGCAGACGTGACATTTACACGCAGACGTGATGTTTCCACATACACGTGACGTTTCTACGCAGACGTGACGTTTCAACGCAGACGTGACGTTTCCACGCAGACGTGACGTTTCCATGCAGACGTGACGTTTCCACGCAGATGTGACATTTCTACACAGACGTGACCTTTTCCACGCAGACGTGACGTTTCTATGCAGACTTGACGTTTCCACGCAGACGTGACGTTTCTACGCAGACTTGACGTTTTCACGCAGACGTGAGGTTTTCAAGCAAAGGTGACATTTCCACACAGACATGATGTTTCCACATACACATAACGTTTCCACGCAGACGTGACGTTTCCACGCAGACGTGACGTTTCTACGCAGACTTGACGTTTTCACGCAGACGTGAGGTTTTCACGCAAAGGTGACATTTCCACACAGACATGATGTTTCCACATACACATTACGTTTCCACGCAGACGTGACGTTGCTACGCAGACGTGACGTTTCTATGCAGACTTGACGATTCCACGCAGATGTGAGGTTTTCACGCAGAGGTGACGTTTCCACACATACGTGATGTTTCTACACAGACGTGAGGTTTCCACATACACATGACGTTTCCACATAGATGTAACGTTTCCACGCAGACGTGACGTTTCCACATACACATGACGTTTCAACGCCGACATTTACACGCAGGCGTGATGTTTCCACATACACGTGACATTTCTACGCAGACATGATGTTTCCACGCAGACGTGATGTATCCATGCAGACGTGAGGTTTCCACATACACATGACGTTTCCACACACACATGACGTTTCCACACACACGTGATGTTTCCATGCATATGTGACGTTTCCACGCAGACGTGATGTATCCACGCAGATGTGACATTTCCACATACACGTGACGTTTCCACGCAGACATGATGTTTCCACATACACGTGATGTTTCTACGTAGACGTGACGTTTCAACGCAGACGTGACGTTTCCACGCAGACGTGACGTTTCTACGCAGACTTGACGTTTCCACGCAGACGTGACGTTTCTACGCAGACTTGACGTTTTCACGCAGACGTGACGTTTCCACACACACGTGACGTTTCCAGGCATACGTGACGTTTCTACATACACATGACGTTTCCATATACACATGACGTTTCTACGCAGACGTGACGTTTCCATGCAGATGTGACATTTCCACGCAGACGTGATGTTTCCACATAAACATGACGTTTCCACGCAGACGTGACGTTTCCACGCAGACGTGACGTTTCTACGCAGACGTGACGTTTCCATGCAGATGTGACGTTTCCACGCAGACGTCATGTTTCCATGCAGATGTGACGTTTTCACGCAGACGTGACGTTTCCAAGCAGATGTGACGTTTCCACGCAGACGTGACGTTTCCATGCAGACGTGATGTTTCCATGCAGACGTGACATTTCCAAGCAGGCGTGACGTTTCCACATACACATTACGTTTCCACGCAGACGTGACGTTTCCACGCAGACGTGACGTTTCTACGCAGACTTGAGGATTCCACGCAGATGTGAGGTTTTCACGCAGATGTGACGTTTCCACACATACGTGATGTTTCTACACAGACGTGAGGTTTCCACATACACATGACGTTTCCACGCAGATGTGATGTTTCAAAGCAGACGTGACGTTTCTACGCAGACTTGACGTTTCCACGCAGACGTGATGTATCCATGCAGACGTGAGGTTTCCACATACACATGACGTTTCCACACACACATGACGTCTCCACACACACGTGATGTTTCCATGCATATGTGACGTTTCCACGCAGACGTGATGTATCCACGCAGATGTGACATTTCCACATACACGTGACGTTTCCACGCAGACATGATGTTTCCACATACACGTGATGTTTCTACGCAGACGTGACGTTTCAACGCAGACGTGATGTTTCCACGCAGACGTGACGTTTCTACGCAGACTTGACGTTTCTACGCAGACTTGACGTTTCCACGCAGACGTGACGTTTCTACGCAGACTTGACGTTTTCACGCAGACGTGAGGTTTTCACGCAAAGGTGACATTTCCACACAGACATGATGTTTCCACATACACATTACGTTTCCACGCAGACGTGACGTTTCTACATACACATGACGTTTCCATATACACACGTTTCTACGCAGACGTGACGTTTCCATGCAGATGTGACATTTCCACGCAGACGTGATGTTTCCACATAAACATGACGTTTCCACACAGACGTGACGTTTCTACGCAGACGTGACGTTTCCATGCAGATGTGACGTTTCCACGCAGACGTCATGTTTCCATGCAGACGTGATGTTTCCATGCAGACGTGACATTTCCAAGCAGGCGTGACGTTTCCACATACACATTACGTTTCCACGCAGACGTGACGTTTCCACGCAGACGTGACGTTTCTACGCAGACTTGAGGATTCCACGCAGATGTGAGGTTTTCACGCAGATGTGACGTTTCCACACATACGTGATGTTTCTACACAGACGTGAGGTTTCCACATACACATGACGTTTCCACGCAGATGTGATGTTTCAAAGCAGACGTGACGTTTCTACGCAGACTTGACGTTTCCACGCAGACGTGATGTATCCATGCAGACGTGAGGTTTCCACATACACATGACGTTTCCACACACACATGACGTCTCCACACACACGTGATGTTTCCATGCATATGTGACGTTTCCACGCAGACGTGATGTATCCACGCAGATGTGACATTTCCACATACACGTGACGTTTCCACGCAGACATGATGTTTCCACATACACGTGATGTTTCTACGCAGACGTGACGTTTCAACGCAGACGTGATGTTTCCACGCAGACGTGACGTTTCTACGCAGACTTGACGTTTCTACGCAGACTTGACGTTTCCACGCAGACGTGACGTTTCTACGCAGACTTGACGTTTTCACGCAGACGTGAGGTTTTCACGCAAAGGTGACATTTCCACACAGACATGATGTTTCCACATACACATTACGTTTCCACGCAGACGTGACGTTTCTACATACACATGACGTTTCCATATACACACGTTTCTACGCAGACGTGACGTTTCCATGCAGATGTGACATTTCCACGCAGACGTGATGTTTCCACATAAACATGACGTTTCCACACAGACGTGACGTTTCTACGCAGACGTGACGTTTCCATGCAGATGTGACGTTTCCACGCAGACGTCATGTTTCCATGCAGATGTGACGTTTTCACGCAGACGTGACGTTTCCAAGCAGATGTGACGTTTCCACGCAGACGTGACGTTTCCATGCAGACGTGATGTTTCCATGCAGACGTGACATTTCCAAGCAGGCGTGACGTTTCCACGCAGTCACTTCACCTGCATGCAGTAAGAGGTGAGGAATGGGATCATACATTCATCCAATCTATACCGTGGTCACTGATAGCTGGGTATCGTTAAGACAGTTACTGTCTTATCATCCCATTACGGGCGTCACCATAGCAACACGTTAATCAGCTGGTTCAGATCAGCTACCTTTTGACAGATGAATGAGAGAAACGCTACTTGTCAATAGTTGTTGGCATAAAAACTATAGAGACCAACATAAAATAGTTCCTCCAGCCTACTTTTGCACATTTAGCGAGTTTTGTAATAAAAAAAGAAAAGAAAAAAAAGGAAACAGAAATAAACATTTGTTATAAAACTGTGTGGAACCATGGTGATGACGACGCCATGCCTCGTGTCGTGTTGTGAAAAACTAAGCTAGTGCTAGTGTAGATCTAGATTAGCACTGCTATGTAGCTTCACGCTAACGTTAGCTTACATAACATTAGAGGTCATACCTGCTCAAGGATAAATTGTCCTCCAGAAATGTGCAGAAACAGATAAATCTTTAAAAGAGGAAACAAACTGGTGTAGTGATACTGGTATAATGGTAATCCCAACCCCATTCGCTTGGACACCAGTCAATCATCTGGGGAGGAATCAGTGGCGTCCAATCAGATTTCTAAATCAGTTCAAGACGTGAAGTTAGTTTATTTTCTCCTTTTCTTTCTTTCCTTCTCATCATTTCTTTAACTTCTTGTTTTATAATCTCCATTTTCCTCCTTTATTTCTTTCTATTTTGTCCTTTACTGTCTTCTTCTCCTGGTTTTATTTCTGTTCCCTTTGACTCCTTTTCTTTCTCCTGTTGGCCTCCCTCCCCGTTTCTTTTTATTCCTTCCTCTTTGCATCCTCGCCTCTGTCTGTACTGCCGCTCATGTCATGCAGACTTAAATCAGGACGTTGACCTCAGGTGTCACAGTATTTTCTGATGCCAGCACTATGTGTGTGTGTGTGTGTGTGTGTATGTGTGTGTGTTGCATGCATGAATGCACACACATTGTATCCGTGTGCATGCAGCGAACCGCGCCAGCAGCAAGCCGTATTACCCACAATCCTCTGGGATCTCTGGCTCAACCTAGAGTCCATCTGTGCTCAGAGCTACCAAGCGCTGACTTCACCTACAGGAGATTTTTAGGAAGCGAGAGACGTTTCTGACCCTGCTCTTGGTTCCGATGGAACTTCTTCTGCTGGTTTAGACGCCAACATTTCTGTCCAAACGCTACACACCATCACCCCCCCGACACCATGACCCCCCCCCAGACACTAAAACTAAACAAACACATTTACCCCCCCCCCCCCCCCACACACACACACACACACACACACGCTTTTCTCTGTACTTCTTTGTGTCTATAAATAAACGTCAGACTTGTTCTGCTGAGGAGACGCCGGAGGGACAAACGGGAGAATAAAGGCAAAGAGAAGAAGAAACTTTTACAGGATAAAGACACTGAGGAGGATCAATGAGGATGAAGAGGAGGAAAATGCTTCTCTAACATGTGACAGCTAGAAACCAATTAGAGACCAGCACAACATCCTCCTCCTCAGCAGCTCTGAGGCACTCTGGGTAATCACGCCTCCTCCCAGGATGCAGCTGGATCAATAGATAATGTTATAGACGAGTGTCCTCGCTGCTGGTCCACCTGCTTCCATGCTGAAATTAGTTTTATGGAGAATCCAGGAAATGCTCTTGTCACCTGGTTAACAACACCTGTCAGACATTGTCACCATGACGATTCACTAGTAGCTCTGAGTCACATCTTAAGACGACGCAACGGCAGCTGGAAACCTGCTTTACAGGCGGCAGAGGGTTTACTAGGCCATGTGATGCGTTCAGGGACCAGACTGTAGGATGTTGGTCCTGATGCGTTCAGGGACCAGACTGTAGGATGTTGGTCCTGATGCCTTCAGGGACCAGACTGTAGGACGTTGGTCCTAATGCGTTCAGGGACCAGACTGTAGGATGTTGGTCCTGATGCGTTCAGGGACCAGACTGTAGGATGTTGGTCCTGATGCGTTCAGGGACCAGACTGTAGGATGTTGGTCCTGATGCCTTCAGGGACCAGACTGCAGGATGTTGGTCCTGATGCGTTCAGGGACCAGACTGTAGGATGTTGGTCCTGATGCCTTCAGGGACCAGACTGTAGGACGTTGGTCCTAATGCGTTCAGGGACCAGACTGCAGGATGTTGGTCCTGATGCGTTCAGGGACCAGACTGCAGGATGTTGGTCCTGATGTGTTCAGGGACCAGACTGCAGGGTGTTGGTCCTGATGCGCTCAGGGACCAGACTGCAGGATGTTGGTCCTGATGCGTTCAGGAACCAGACTGCAGGATGTTGGTCCTGATGCGTTCAGGGACCAGACTGTAGGATGTTGGTCCTGATGCGTTCAGGGACCAGACTGTAGGATGTTGGTCCTGATGCGTTCAGGGACCAGACTGCAGGATGTTGGTCCTGATGTGTTCAGGGACCAGACTGCAGGATGTTGGTCCTGATGCGTTCAGGGACCAGACTGCAGGATGTTGGTCCTGATGCGTTCAGGAACCAGACTGTAGGATGTTGGTCCTGATGCGTTCAGGGACCAGACTGTAGGATGTTGGTCCTGATGCCTTCAGGGACCAGACTGCAGGATGTAGGTCCTAATGCGTTCAGGGACCAGACTGCAGGATGTTGGTCCTGATGCGTTCAGGGACCAGACGGTAGGATGTTGGTCCTGATGCGTTCAGGGACCAGACTGTAGGATGTTGGTCCTGATGCGTTCAGGAACCAGACTGTAGGATGTTGGTCCTGATGCGTTCAGGGACCAGACTGTAGGACGTTGGTCCTGATGCGTTCAGGAACCAGACTGTAGGATGTTGGTCCTGATGCGTTCAGGGACCAGACTGCAGGATGTTGGTCCTGATGCGTTCAGGGACCAGACTGCAGGATGTTGGTCCTGATGCGTTCAGGGACCAGACTGTAGGATGTTGGTCCTGATGCGCTCAGGGACCAGACTGTAGGATGTTGGTCCTGATGCGTTCAGGGACCAGACTGTAGGATGTTGGTCCTGATGCGTTTAGGGACCAGACTGCAGGGTGTTGGTCCTGATGCGTTCAGGGACCAGACTGCAGGGTGTTGGTCCTGATGCGTTCAGGGACCAGACTGCAGGATGTTGGTCCTGATGCGCTCAGGAACCAGACTGTAGGATGTTGGTCCTGATGCGTTCAGGGACCAGACTGCAGGATGTTGGTCCTGATGCGTTCAGGAACCAGACTGTAGGATGTTGGTCCTGATGCGTTCAGGGACCAGACTGCAGGATGATGGTCCTGATGCCTTCAGGGACCAGACTGCAGGATGTTGGTCCTGATGCGTTCAGGGACCAGACTGCAGGATGTTGGTCCTGATGCGTTCAGGAACCAGACTGTAGGATGTTGGTCCTGATGCGTTCAGGGACCAGACTGCAGGATGTTGGTCCTGATGCGTTCAGGGACCAGACTGCAGGATGTTGGTCCTGATGCGTTCAGGGACCAGACTGTAGGATGATGGTCCTGATGCGCTCAGGGACCAGACTGCAGGATGTTGGTCCTGATGCGTTCAGGGACCAGACTGCAGGATGTTGGTCCTGATGCGTTCAGGGACCAGACTGCAGGATGTTGGTCCTGATGCGCTCAGGGACCAGACTGTAGGACGTTGGTCCTGATGCGTTCAGGAACCAGACTGCAGGATGTAGGTCCTGATGCGCTCAGGGACCAGACTGTAGGATGTTGGTCCTGATGCCTTCAGGGACCAGACTGCAGGATGTTGGTCCTGATGCCTTCAGGGACCAGACTGTAGGATGTTGGTCCTGATGCGTTCAGGGACCAGACTGTAGGATGTTGGTCCTGATGCGTTCAGGAACCAGACTGTAGGATGTTGGTCCTAATGCGTTCAGGGACCAGACTGCAGGATGTTGGTCCTGATGCGTTCAGGGACCAGACTGTAGGATGTTGGTCCTGATGTGTTCAGGGACCAGACTGCAGGATGTTGGTCCTGATGCGTTCAGGGACCAGACTGCAGGATGTTGGTCCTGATGCGTTCAGGGACCAGACTGTAGGATGTTGGTCCTGATGCGCTCAGGGACCAGACTGTAGGATGTTGGTCCTGATGCGTTCAGGGACCAGACTGTAGGATGTTGGTCCTGATGCGTTTAGGGACCAGACTGCAGGGTGTTGGTCCTGATGCGTTCAGGGACCAGACTGCAGGGTGTTGGTCCTGATGCGTTCAGGGACCAGACTGCAGGATGTTGGTCCTGATGCGTTCAGGGACCAGACTGTAGGATGATGGTCCTGATGCGTTCAGGAACCAGACTGCAGGATGTAGGTCCTGATGCGTTCAGGGACCAGACTGCAGGTTGTTCTCCTGATGCGTTCAGGGACCAGACTGTAGGACGTTGGTCCTGATGCGTTCAGGAACCAGACTGTAGGATGTTGGTCCTGATGTGTTCAGGGACCAGACTGCAGGTTGTTCTCCTGATGCGTTCAGGGACCAGACTGTAGGATGTTGGTCCTGATGCCTTCAGGGACCAGACTGCAGGATGTAGGTCCTAATGCGTTCAGGGACCAGACTGCAGGATGTTGGTCCTGATGCGTTCAGGGACCAGACTGTAGGATGTTGGTCCTGATGTGTTCAGGGACCAGACTGCAGGACGTTGGTCCTGATGCGTTCAGGGACCAGACTGCAGGATGTTGGTCCTGATGCGTTCAGGGACCAGACTGTAGGATGTTGGTCCTGATGCGCTCAGGGACCAGACTGTAGGATGTTGGTCCTGATGCGTTCAGGGACCAGACTGTAGGATGTTGGTCCTGATGCGTTTAGGGACCAGACTGCAGGGTGTTGGTCCTGATGCGTTCAGGGACCAGACTGCAGGGTGTTGGTCCTGATGCGTTCAGGGACCAGACTGCAGGATGTTGGTCCTGATGCGCTCAGGAACCAGACTGTAGGATGTTGGTCCTGATGCGTTCAGGGACCAGACTGCAGGATGTTGGTCCTGATGCGTTCAGGAACCAGACTGTAGGATGTTGGTCCTGATGCGTTCAGGGACCAGACTGCAGGATGATGGTCCTGATGCCTTCAGGGACCAGACTGCAGGATGTTGGTCCTGATGCGTTCAGGGACCAGACTGCAGGATGTTGGTCCTGATGCGTTCAGGAACCAGACTGTAGGATGTTGGTCCTGATGCGTTCAGGGACCAGACTGCAGGATGTTGGTCCTGATGCGTTCAGGGACCAGACTGCAGGATGTTGGTCCTGATGCGTTCAGGGACCAGACTGTAGGATGATGGTCCTGATGCGCTCAGGGACCAGACTGCAGGATGTTGGTCCTGATGCGTTCAGGGACCAGACTGCAGGATGTTGGTCCTGATGCGTTCAGGGACCAGACTGCAGGATGTTGGTCCTGATGCGCTCAGGGACCAGACTGTAGGACGTTGGTCCTGATGCGTTCAGGAACCAGACTGCAGGATGTAGGTCCTGATGCGCTCAGGGACCAGACTGCAGGTTGTTCTCCTGATGCGTTCAGGGACCAGACTGCAGGATGTTGGTCCTGATGCCTTCAGGGACCAGACTGCAGGGTGTTGGTCCTGATGCGTTCAGGGACCAGACTGCAGGTTGTTCTCCTGATGCGTTCAGGGACCAGACTGCAGGATGTTGGTCCTGATGCGCTCAGGGACCAGACTGTAGGACGTTGGTCCTGATGCGTTCAGGAACCAGACTGCAGGATGTAGGTCCTGATGCGTTCAGGGACCAGACTGCAGGTTGTTCTCCTGATGCGTTCAGGGACCAGACTGTAGGACGTTGGTCCTGATGCGTTCAGGAACCAGACTGTAGGATGTTGGTCCTGATGTGTTCAGGGACCAGACTGCAGGTTGTTCTCCTGATGCGTTCAGGGACCAGACTGCAGGATGTTGGTCCTGATGCCTTCAGGGACCAGACTGCAGGGTGTTGGTCCTGATGCGTTCAGGGACCAGACTGCAGGATGTTGGTCCTGATGCGTTCAGGGACCAGACTGTAGGACGTTGGTCCTGATGCGTTCAGGGACCAGACTGCAGGATGTTGTCCTGATGCGTTCAGGGACCAGACTGTAGGACGTTGGTCCTGATGCGTTCAGGGACCAGACTGTAGGATGTTGGTCCTGATGTGTTCAGGGACCAGACTGCAGGATGTTGGTCCTGATGCGTTCAGGAACCAGACTGCAGGATGTCGGTCCTGATGCGTTCAGGGACCAGACTGCAGGATGTTGGTCCTGATGCGTTCAGGGACCAGACTGCAGGATGTTGGTCCTGATGCCTTCAGGGACCAGACTGCAGGATGTTGGTCCTGATGCGTTCAGGAACCAGACTGCAGGATGTAGGTCCTGATGCGTTCAGGGACCAGACTGCAGGATGTTGGTCCTGATGCCTTCAGGGACCAGACTGCAGGATGTTGGTCCTGATGCGTTCAGGAACCAGACTGCAGGATGTAGGTCCTGATGCGTTCAGGGACCAGACTGTAGGATGTTGGTCCTGATGCGCTCAGGGACCAGACTGCAGGATGTTGGTCCTGATGCGTTCAGGGACCAGACTGTAGGATGTTGGTCCTGATGCGTTCAGGGACCAGACTGTAGGATGTTGGTCCTGATGCGTTCAGGGACCAGACTGTAGGATGTTGGTCCTGATGCGTTCAGGAACCAGACTGCAGGATGTTGGTCCTGATGCGTTCAGGGACCAGACTGTAGGACGTTGGTCCTAATGCGTTCAGGAACCAGACTGCAGGATGTAGGTCCTGATGCGTTCAGGAACCAGACTGCAGGATGTTGGTCCTGATGCGTTCAGGGACCAGACTGTAGGACGTTGGTCCTGATGCGCTCAGGGACCAGACTGCAGGATGTTGGTCCTGATGCGCTCAGGGACCAGACTGTAGGATGTTGGTCCTGATGTGTTCAGGGACCAGACTGCAGGATGTTGGTCCTGATGCGTTCAGGGACCAGACTGCAGGATGTTGGTCCTGATGCCTTCAGGGACCAGACTGCAGGATGTTGGTCCTGATGCGTTCAGGAACCAGACTGCAGGATGATGGTCCTGATGCGCTCAGGGACCAGACTGTAGGATGTTGGTCCTGATGCGTTCAGGGACCAGACTGCAGGATGTTGGTCCTGATGCGCTCAGGGACCAGACTGCAGGACGTCGGTCCTGATGCGTTCAGGGACCAGACTGCAGGATGTTGGTCCTGATGCGCTCAGGAACCAGACTGCAGGATGTTGGTCCTGATGCGTTCAGGGACCAGACTGCAGGATGATGGTCCTGATGCGTTCAGGGACCAGACTGCAGGATGTTGGTCCTGATGCGTTCAGGGACCAGACTGTAGGATGTTGGTCCTGATGCGTTCAGGGACCAGACTGCAGGATGTTGGTCCTGATGCCTTCAGGGACCAGACTGCAGGATGTTGGTCCTGATGCGCTCAGGGACCAGACTGCAGGATGATGGTCCTGATGCGCTCAGGGACCAGACTGCAGGATGTTGGTCCTGATGCGTTCAGGGACCAGACTGCAGGATGTTGGTCCTGATGCGTTCAGGGACCAGACTGTAGGATGATGGTCCTGATGCCTTCAGGGACCAGACTGCAGGATGTTGGTCCTGATGCGTTCAGGGACCAGACTGTAGGATGTTGGTCCTGATGCGTTCAGGGACCAGACTGCAGGATGTTGGTCCTGATGCGTTCAGGGACCAGACTGTAGGATGTTGGTCCTGATGCGTTCAGGGACCAGACTGCAGGATGTTGGTCCTGATGCGTTCAGGGACCAGACTGGAGGATGATGGTCCTGATGCGTTCAGGGACCAGACTGCAGGATGTTGGTCCTGATGCGTTCAGGGACCAGACTGTAGGATGTTGGTCCTGATGCGTTCAGGGACCAGACTGCAGGATGTTGGTCCTGATGCGTTCAGGGACCAGACTGTAGGATGATGGTCCTGATGCGTTCAGGGACCAGACTGCAGGATGTTGGTCCTGATGCGTTCAGGGACCAGACTGTAGGATGTTGGTCCTGATGCGTTCAGGGACCAGACTGCAGGATGTTGGTCCTGATGCGTTCAGGGACCAGACTGTAGGATGTTGGTCCTGATGCGTTCAGGGACCAGACTGCAGGATGTTGGTCCTGATGCGCTCAGGGACCAGACTGTAGGATGTTGGTCCTGATGCGTTCAGGGACCAGACTGTAGGACGTTGGTCCTGATGCGTTCAGGGACCAGACTGCAGGATGTTGGTCCTGATGCGTTCAGGGACCAGACTGCAGGATGTTGGTCCTGATGCGTTCAGGGACCAGACTGTAGGACGTTGGTCCTAATGCGTTCAGGGACCAGACTGTAGGATGTTGGTCCTGATGCGTTCAGGGACCAGACTGTAGGATGTTGGTCCTGATGCGTTCAGGGACCAGACTGTAGGACGTTGGTCCTGATGCGTTCAGGGACCAGACTGCAGGATGTTGGTCCTGATGCGTTCAGGGACCAGACTGTAGGATGTTGGTCCTGATGCGTTCAGGAACCAGACTGTAGGATGTTGGTCCTGATGCGTTCAGGGACCAGACTGTAGGACGTTGGTCCTGATGCGTTCAGGGACCAGACTGCAGGATATTGGTCCTGATGCGTTCAGGGACCAGACTGCAGGATGTTGGTCCTGATGCGTTCAGGGACAAGACTGTAGGACGTTGGTCCTGATGCGTTCAGGAACCAGACTGTAGGATGTTGGTCCTGATGCGTTCAGGAACCAGACTGTAGGATGTTGGTCCTGATGCGTTCAGGGACCAGACTGTAGGACGTTGGTCCTGATGCGTTCAGGGACCAGACTGTAGGATGTTGGTCCTGATGTGTTCAGGGACCAGACTGTAGGATGTTGGTCCTGATGCGTTCAGGGACCAGACTGTAGGATGTTGGTCCTGATGGGTTCAGGGACCAGACTGTAGGACGTTGGTCCTGATGCGTTCAGGGACCAGACTGTAGGACGTTGGTCCTAATGCGTTCAGGAACCAGACTGTAGGATGTTGGTCCTGATGCGTTCAGGGACCAGACTGTAGGACGTTGGTCCTGATGCGTTCAGGGACCAGACTGTAGGATGTTGGTCCTGATGTGTTCAGGGACCAGACTGTAGGATGTTGGTCCTGATGCGTTCAGGGACCAGACTGTAGGATGTTGGTCCTGATGGGTTCAGGGACCAGACTGTAGGACGTTGGTCCTGATGCGTTCAGGGACCAGACTGTAGGACGTCGGTCCTGATGCGCTCAGGGACCAGACTGCAGGATGTTGGTCCTGATGCGTTCAGGGACCAGACTGTAGGATGTTGGTCCTGATGCGTTCAGGGACCAGACTGCAGGATGTTGGTCCTGATGCCTTCAGGGACCAGACTGCAGGATGTTGGTCCTGATGCGTTGGTGGTTCCTTCCACCAAAACAAAGACCAGCTGGTTCCTGTTTCTGTCCGACAGCATCCATTAAACATCCATCAGCATTTTCCAGTCTGGAGAAAACTTCCAGTTTAACTTCACATCAATCTTTAATCAGCCAATCACGTCTCCCCATGAAGCCGACCAATCACAGCACAGCAGATGAGTTTGTTGGGACGGACTGGCGGCTCAGAAAAGGTCCACAACAGGACCGCTCGGTCATCAGCTGAGTCAGCGTTGTCCTCACGCTGTGACATCAGCATGACATCGTCGTCTCGCCTGTTTCTCGTCAGTCTGGAAACGCCCAGAGACGAAAACCTGACCTTGATTGATGATAACGAGCTGCTCTCTGATTGGCTGAGACCAAAACTTAATATTTAGATGAAGAAAACAAACGAGGCTCAGAGGAAGAGGAAGATGAGGAGGATGATGTTTGCATGACAACATAAAACACACGTGAAGGAGGACAAAGATGACATTAAACAGAGACAGAGTCTTAAATCACATGACCCTCCGACTGACCAATCAGCATGCAGGCTGTGTGTGTGTGTGTGTGTGTGTGATTTGTCCCATCGTGGTGAGGACAGACTTCTGCGTGGCGGCGACATGGCGTACGTCTTTGTTTCAGTCTCCGACGATGAAGACGGACATGGAATCAGGATGTTCTGGAATTTAACCGTTTGAGCTGCTTTTTGAAGATGAAATGAAAGATTTAAGGAAATTCAGGGAAACGGACATAAATGTCTCACAGGTTCATCATTTTTTCCTCAAATTACAGAAACAGCCTGGAGAAAAACAGTTTAAATCAAAACGCTCACGTGTAAAAACAAAACAACATGCGGCTTATTTCCCTCACAGAAAGGACACGTGTGAATCTTGTGCTGCACATGAACTGCATTCGTGAACCATACGTGTTTCACATGTTTTCATAAATAGTTCACATCTGTTTCATATGGGGCTGATGTGGTTTTCACATGTTCAGTTCACATGCAGTTCACATGTTCAGTTCACATGCAGTTCACATGTTCAGTTCACATGTTCAGTTCACATGTTCAGTTCACATGCAGTTCACATGTTCAGTTCACATGCAGTTCACATGTTCAGTTCACATGTTCAGTTCACATGCAGTTCACATGCAGTTCACATGTTCAGTTCACATGTTCAGTTCACATGCAGTTTACATGCAGTTCACATGTTCAGTTCACATGCAGTTCACATGTTCAGTTCACATGTTCAGTTCACATGCAGTTCACATGCAGTTCACATGTTCAGTTCACATGTTCAGTTCACATGTTCAGTTCACATGCAGTTCACATGTTCAGTTCACATGTTCAGTTCACATGCAGTTTACATGCAGTTCACATGCAGTTCACATGTTCAGTTCACATGCAGTTCACATGCAGTTCACATGTTCAGTTCACATGTTCAGTTCACATGCAGTTCACATGTTCAGTTCACATGCAGTTCACATGTTCAGTTCACATGCAGTTCACATGTTCAGTTCACATGCAGTTCACATGTTCAGTTCACATGCAGTTCACATGTTCAGTTCACATGTTCAGTTCACATGCAGTTCACATGTTCAGTTCACATGCAGTTCACATGTGATTCACATGCAGTTCACATGCAGTTCACATGTGATTCACATGCAGTTCACATGCAGTTCACATGTGATTCACATGCAGTTCACATGCAGTTCACATTGATTACTGTAACTCTGTTTTCACTTACATAAATAAGACGACTCTAAATAAGCTTCAAATTGTGCAGAACTCTGCTGCCAGACTTTTGACAGGTGCAGCCAGAACAGCCCACATCACCCCTGTTTTGTCACGTCTTCATTGGCTTCCTGTTAAATTTCGCATAGATTTTAAAATTTTAGTATTGACCTTTCAGGCGTTACATGGTCAGGCCCCTCAGTACATCACCGACTTACTATGTCCATACTCTTCTGGACGCTCTCTTCGGTCTTCTGGCCAGAACCTCCTGAAGGTTCCAAAAACTGGTTTTAAAACTGGTGGTGACCTGTCTTTCCAGTCTGTTGCTCCCAGACTCTGGAATGAGCTGCCTCTGTCCCTTCGTCTGCTTGACTCTGTGGACTCTTTTAAAATGCAGCTAAAGACTCTACTGTTTAGAAGAGCTTTTGGTTGATTCTTGGATGATTTTAATTCTTGATGATTGTTGCTGATTGTGTTATTGTACCCATTTTTATGTACAGCACTTTGTGATTTTTATCTGTGAAAAGCGCTTTATAAATAAACTTTACTTACTTACATGCAGTTCACATGTTCAGTTCACATGCAGTTCACATGTTCAGTTCACATGCAGTTCACATGTTCAGTTCACATGTTCAGTTCACATGCAGTTCACATGTTCAGTTCACATGCAGTTCATATGCAGTTCACATGTTCAGTTCACATGTTCAGTTCACATGCAGTTCATATGCAGTTCACATGTTCAGTTCACATGTTCAGTTCACATGCAGTTCACATGCAGTTCACATGTTCAGTTCACATGCAGTTCACATGCAGTTCACATGTTCAGTTCAGCTCTCTGAACCTAAAACAGAGGTTGAAAAGAGCAGCAGCAGAAAACAGTAAAACCAGTGCGACCATCGGTAGCCTGGCTCTGTTCATCACATCTACCTCTGTGAACTAATGATGTAAAATCCCGTCGGTATTTATTTTCTGTCTGCATGAACCAAAGCACAACCAAGTCCAGTGGAGGTGTCACAGACGTGACAGTGGAAAGTGGTTTCTCATAGACAACTGCTGTGTAGCGAGAAGACCTTAAATGACCCCGGCCACCATCCGCCGCGGGTGTCGCAAACAGCTCAACCCCGAGTGGTCGGGGGAATTGTACATGAAAACATGGCTCCTACAGACAGTACGGATCAGTCGAGACCAATAGAAATAGTAGAATCGTGTTTGAGCATCACTGTGACCTTTTCCTGAATGCCGAAAGAAATGTGTGTTTGCCCTTGACTTGACTGGTCGGTGCCCACAGGCAAACTCACATTCCCACTCACGTGCACACACACAGCCTCAGAAGCTATCCATCCTCGTTAGCATTAGCTAATTATCAGCTAATCTTGCTTATTATCAGTCGCATCATTTGCAGCTTTGTCGTGAAAGGTCACGTGCACAAACATTGTGCATGCAGTTCCACCTAACATCAGCCACTGGTTGTGATTAAATCTGTTCTTTGTTTACCACAACGTTGCCATCCCACAACCAGTCCAGCTGCTTCAACTCTTGTGGTTACCACGAGCTTCCTCCCCACAGCAGCAGGCTGGGCTGGGGTTTTATGCTAGCTGGGCTAACTGAGCCCCAAAGAGCTGAAAGGAACAAAAATCTGTTCCAACTTTGCAAATAAATGCTGTGCACACAGTTTGTGTTTTCTGAGTCTCAACATGGAAATAAAGACCTCAGATAAGGACGCCTGTGTGTTGGTGTGTGTGAGAAGGTCCTGACTGTTTCATCTGACGAGGGTTAAAAACCACGTGGAAGAGTTGCTTCTCAGGTCCAGCTGCTAACATCAAGGTGCCCTTACATAAACCACCACTACAGGTGTGTGTGTGTGTAAATAAAGTCAAACAAACACAGCCCCACCCACCTGGTGTTGCGAGGAGGACAAAACAAATCACACACCGTCTGCTGAGCCACAGCTTTGTTTTCCTGCCTTTGTGGGGACACCCACCTTTGTTGTAATGACACACATACACACTCCTCACACACACACACACACACACACACACACTCATGCTGTAAATGCCATTTACTGTAAAACAAATCATGTTTTTGTCATTTTAAAACCTAAATCTTCACGGTTTTCCAGTATTTCCTGACAGCAGAACAAAATGGTGAGATGTGAGAATATCTGATGTCATCATAACAGAGCGCAGACGAAATGTGTTTGTCTATCATACGTCGTGGGGACGCTAGTTTACAGTGACCCCGCCTCCTCCCCAACCACGCCCCCCAACTCATCCCCTACCCACCTGCCGCTCTCTTCCCGTCATAATCAATGAAACTGAAAATGGATATCCATGCACACAAACACTGTCTGTTGCACAAACAGAGAATCCAGAGCTTTAAAGAAATGTTGAGACGTGGTGACAGCATTCCAACCAGCTGTGAAGTCAGTGAACGCATCATTAACAAACAGCATCTGCACTAACATGTGATTTTATCAACAATCTGGAGAGAGTTTGCTCTGTAAATGCAGAAAAGCATGAATGTTTTTATTTCATTTTAATGAATGAATGTTAACGGTCAGAAAGTCAGATGTTTGGAAACTCTTCAAACATCATAAAAACCAAAAACGACAGTATGACACAGCATGTTTTTAAGCTTCTGTGTTCTACTTTTTTTCTTATAAAATAATAATAATTCTGGACACTCAAGGTCACCTTACAAGTGTCAATGAATAAAAACACACGTCAATGAAAGATACTTAGAACAATGATAATCAGAGAGAGTGAAACCAGTGTGAACAGGTATGTTGGGAGTTTGAACAGCTGTACGGAGTCAGAGGCATGGAGGTTGGGGGAGTGACTTCCAGAGATGTGTAGCACAGCAGCTGAATGCTCGGCTCCCCATGGCAGCAGGGTGGGTGCGGGGGACGATCAACTTAATGGAGGTGGAGGATCGGAGAGAAGCGACTGCTATGTCGATGTGTAGGAGGTGGGAAGGGAGGGGGGGCGGGGTTATAGATGGCCTTGTCAGGGAACAGCAGGATTTGTCGTGAATGCATTCGGTGACGGGGAGCTAGTCGAGCTGCTGCAGAACGGGGGATGAGCTCCTTGTATGTCTGACTATTTTAACTTGATATGCTTTTCTATGTCCACGATATTTAGTTTTACTGTGCTTCATTTTATTTAGGACGAGTGGAGATTATTTTCTATTGTGCAATAATAACTGTTCTTCATAAAAGACAAAGTGAAACATAATTTCAATGGTCATGCAGTAGTAGCTGAAAACAGCGTTAACATCAGTGTTGGAAGTTTTGTTTCTAGATGCAACTTCAGTTCAAGTGTAGATAGAAAAACAAACAGCTTTATTATAATATTATTTACTGTTTACCTGCAGGTCTGCTTTATTATAATATTATTTACTGTTTACCTGCAGGTCTGCTTTATTATAATATTATTTACTGTTTACCTGCAGGTCTCTGCTTTATTATAATATTATTTACTGTTTACCTGCAGGTCTCTGCTTTATTATAATATTATTTACTGTTTACCTGCATGTCTGCTTTATTATAATATTATTTACTGTTTACCTGCAGGTCTCTGCTTTATTATAATATTATTTACTGTTTACCTGCAGGTCTCTGCTTTATTATAATATTATTTACTGTTTACCTGCAGGTCTGCTTTATTATAATATTATTTACTGTTTACCTGCAGGTCTGCTTTATTATAATATTATTTACTGTTTACCTGCAGGTCTCTGCTTTATTATAATGTTATTTACTGTTTACCTGCAGGTCTCTGCTTTATTATAATGTTATTTACTGTTTACCTGCAGGTCTGCTTTATTATAATATTATTTACTGTTTACCTGCAGGTCTGCTTTATTATAATATTATTTACTGTTTACCTGCAGGTCTCTGCTTTATTATAATGTTATTTACTGTTTACCTGCAGGTCTCTGCTTTATTATAATGTTATTTACTGTTTACCTGCAGGTCTCTGCTTTATTATAATGTTATTTACTGTTTACCTGCAGGTCTGCTTTATTATAATATTATTTACTGTTTACCTGCAGGTCTGCTTTATTATAATATTATTTACTGTTTACCTGCAGGTCTGCTTTATTATAATATTATTTACTGTTTACCTGCAGGTCTGCTTTATTATAATATTATTTACTGTTTACCTGCAGGTCTGCTTTATTATAATGTTATTTACTGTTTACCTGCAGGTCTCTGCTTTATTATAATGTTATTTACTGTTTACCTGCAGGTCTGCTTTATTATAATGTTATTTACTGTTTACCTGCAGGTCTGCTTTATTATAATGTTATTTACTGTTTACCTGCAGGTCTGCTTTATTATAATATTATTTACTGTTTACCTGCAGGTCTGCTTTATTATAATGTTATTTACTGTTTACCTGCAGGTCTGCTTTATTATAATGTTATTTACTGTTTACCTGCAGGTCTCTGCTTTATTATAATGTTATTTACTGTTTACCTGCAGGTCTCAGCTTTATTATAATGTTATTTACTGTTTACCTGCAGGTCTGCTTTATTATAATGTTATTTACTGTTTACCTGCAGGTCTCTGCTTTATTATAATGTTATTTACTGTTTACCTGCAGGTCTCTGCTTTATTATAATATTATTTACTGTTTACCTGCAGGTCTGCTTTATTATAATGTTATTTACTGTTTACCTGCAGGTCTGCTTTATTATAATGTTATTTACTGTTTACCTGCAGGTCTCTGCTTTATTATAATATTATTTACTGTTTACCTGCAGGTCTGCTTTATTATAATGTTATTTACTGTTTACCTGCAGGTCTGCTTTATTATAATGTTATTTACTGTTTACCTGCAGGTCTCTGCTTTATTATAATGTTATTTACTGTTTACCTGCAGGTCTCTGCTTTATTATAATGTTATTTACTGTTTACCTGCAGGTCTGCTTTATTATAATGTTATTTACTGTTTACCTGCAGGTCTCTGCTTTATTATAATGTTATTTACTGTTTACCTGCAGGTCTCTGCTTTATTATAATGTTATTTACTGTTTACCTGCAGGTCTGCTTTATTATAATGTTATTTACTGTTTACCTGCAGGTCTCTGCTTTATTATAATATTATTTACTGTTTACCTGCAGGTCTGCTTTATTATAATGTTATTTACTGTTTACCTGCAGGTCTGCTTTATTATAATGTTATTTACTGTTTACCTGCAGGTCTCTGCTTTATTATAATGTTATTTACTGTTTACCTGCAGGTCTGCTTTATTATAATGTTATTTACTGTTTACCTGCATGTCTGCTTTATTATAATGTTATTTACTGTTTACCTGCAGGTCTCTGCTTTATTATAATATTATTTACTGTTTACCTGCAGGTCTGCTTTATTATAATATTATTTACTGTTTACCTGCAGGTCTGCTTTATTATAATGTTATTTACTGTTTACCTGCAGGTCTCTGCTTTATTATAATGTTATTTACTGTTTACCTGCAGGTCTGCTTTATTATAATATTATTTACTGTTTACCTGCAGGTCTGCTTTATTATAATATTATTTACTGTTTACCTGCAGGTCTGCTTTATTATAATATTATTTACTGTTTACCTGCAGGTCTGCTTTATTATAATATTATTTACTGTTTACCTGCAGGTCTCTGCTTTATTATAATGTTATTTACTGTTTACCTGCAGGTCTCTGCTTTATTATAATATTATTTACTGTTTACCTGCAGGTCTGCTTTATTATAATATTATTTACTGTTTACCTGCAGGTCTCTGCTTTATTATAATGTTATTTACTGTTTACCTGCAGGTCTCTGCTTTATTATAATATTATTTACTGTTTACCTGCAGGTCTCTGCTTTATTATAATGTTATTTACTGTTTACCTGCAGGTCTGCTTTATTATAATATTATTTACTGTTTACCTGCAGGTCTGCTTTATTATAATATTATTTACTGTTTACCTGCAGGTCTGCTTTATTATAATATTATTTACTGTTTACCTGCAGGTCTCTGCTTTATTATAATGTTATTTACTGTTTACCTGCAGGTCTCTGCTTTATTATAATATTATTTACTGTTTACCTGCAGGTCTGCTTTATTATAATGTTATTTACTGTTTACCTGCAGGTCTCTGCTTTATTATAATATTATTTACTGTTTACCTGCAGGTCTCTGCTTTATTATAATATTATTTACTGTTTACCTGCAGGTCTCTGCTTTATTATAATGTTATTTACTGTTTACCTGCAGGTCTCTGCTTTATTATAATGTTATTTACTGTTTACCTGCAGGTCTCTGCTTTATTATAATATTATTTACTGTTTACCTGCAGGTCTCTGCTTTATTATAATGTTATTTACTGTTTACCTGCAGGTCTCTGCTTTATTATAATGTTATTTACTGTTTACCTGCAGGTCTCTGCTTTATTATAATGTTATTTACTGTTTACCTGCAGGTCTGCTTTATTATAATATTATTTACTGTTTACCTGCAGGTCTGCTTTATTATAATATTATTTACTGTTTACCTGCAGGTCTGCTTTATTATAATATTATTTACTGTTTACCTGCAGGTCTGCTTTATTATAATATTATTTACTGTTTACCTGCAGGTCTGCTTTATTATAATGTTATTTACTGTTTACCTGCAGGTCTGCTTTATTATAATATTATTTACTGTTTACCTGCAGGTCTCTGCTTTATTATAATGTTATTTACTGTTTACCTGCAGGTCTGCTTTATTATAATATTATTTACTGTTTACCTGCAGGTCTCTGCTTTATTATAATGTTATTTACTGTTTACCTGCAGGTCTGCTTTATTATAATGTTATTTACTGTTTACCTGCAGGTCTCTGCTTTATTATAATATTATTTACTGTTTACCTGCAGGTCTCTGCTTTATTATAATGTTATTTACTGTTTACCTGCAGGTCTGCTTTATTATAATATTATTTACTGTTTACCTGCAGGTCTCTGCTTTATTATAATGTTATTTACTGTTTACCTGCAGGTCTGCTTTATTATAATATTATTTACTGTTTACCTGCAGGTCTGCTTTATTATAATGTTATTTACTGTTTACCTGCAGGTCTGCTTTATTATAATATTATTTACTGTTTACCTGCAGGTCTGCTTTATTATAATATTATTTACTGTTTACCTGCAGGTCTGCTTTATTATAATATTATTTACTGTTTACCTGCAGGTCTCTGCTTTATTATAATGTTATTTACTGTTTACCTGCAGGTCTGCTTTATTATAATGTTATTTACTGTTTACCTGCAGGTCTCTGCTTTATTATAATATTATTTACTGTTTACCTGCAGGTCTCTGCTTTATTATAATGTTATTTACTGTTTACCTGCAGGTCTGCTTTATTATAATGTTATTTACTGTTTACCTGCAGGTCTCTGCTTTATTATAATGTTATTTACTGTTTACCTGCAGGTCTGCTTTATTATAATATTATTTACTGTTTACCTGCAGGTCTCTGCTTTATTATAATGTTATTTACTGTTTACCTGCAGGTCTCTGCTTTATTATAATATTATTTACTGTTTACCTGCAGGTCTCTGCTTTATTATAATGTTATTTACTGTTTACCTGCAGGTCTGCTTTATTATAATATTATTTACTGTTTACCTGCAGGTCTCTGCTTTATTATAATATTATTTACTGTTTACCTGCAGGTCTGCTTTATTATAATATTATTTACTGTTTACCTGCAGGTCTCTGCTTTATTATAATGTTATTTACTGTTTACCTGCAGGTCTGCTTTATTATAATGTTATTTACTGTTTACTTACTGTTTGACCGAGTTGTTATTCTCAAACATTCATACTCGTTAGGAGCTTCCATCGGCTTCACAGAGCTGAGAATTAGAGTTTTCTGTCGGGAACTGTCCCGCGGTCCAATAATTTCCATCAGAAATAGTTTGATCTCATTATGAAAGCAGGAAAAAGTGAAATTCCTCATTTTGTCGGACATAAAGATAGTTCTTTACTCTCACATCACTGAAATTAAACAGTTCCACACAAACCGGTTGAAAATGTGGAAGTTTGAACAAAAATCTTTAAAATGCTTGTCATCCCACAGAGTTGCTGATCAGCGATGATGATGTAAAAGACGGATCTGTTGGAGGGTTAGAGTTTACAGAAAATGTACCTCGATCCAACAGAAAGGAACATTTTTCCCTGAAACTATTTATTTATTACAAGCAGGAGCTCCGATAACTGGTGTCACAGTGAGAAAATCACATGGAATGTTTGAAATGAAATGTTTTTAGCTTTAATTTAACACGCAGCTTGTAAACGGGACGTTTGCTGCTCTTTCAAACTAAATTTAAACCCCAAAAGTCAAACTTTTAATTCCTGCTTTTATCGTTTCTGCTGCATTTTCTGCTCTGAACATGACAACAAACCTGAAACGTAGCTGAAGAATCAGCAGTGGAGGACTCCCTTTTACACACTGTCAGCAGCCGAAGACAAGGAGGAGGAGGAGGAGAGCAGGCAGCGTCACTGTGATGTGCACGATTACATAAAAATATAATTGCTACTACAGAATGGCGACATGATCCAGCAGCATGTTACTGGCTGGCTTTCACTCCGCTGATCGTACGACCGACAGGAAGAAAAGATCCGAAAATGAAAAGAAAAAGAAGAGAATGAAGTGAGACGTGAGATGGACGCGATGGACGGAGGAAAGGATGGCAGGATGCGAGTGAAGGATGCAGAGAACATGAAATAAAAGAAAGAAACGGAGTGATGGAAGGTGGGGGATGAGGGGAAAAGGTGGAGAGTGATGAGGAGGAATTAGTACCGAGGGATGTCAGAACAAAGTAAAATCTAAGACGTAAAAGATGGAGAAAGACAGGATGAAAACTGGAAGGAAGGATGGATGTGGGGACGTGAAGGACCGAGGAAGAGGAGTTAGGAGGCGGCACAAAGAAAAGCGATAATGGAGCCAGAAATGAGGAATGTTTCATGTTCAACTCTGTTAATCTGTCCCACTATCTTACTGTGGTATTTATGACTTATTTACAGATTAATAACATATTATCAATACAGACATGTTAATAACACGTGAAAATGGTCATTTTTACTTGGCAAGACGTTTACACGTTAATAACATGTAATTATTGCATTAATTAACAGCAACTATCTTCATATTACTTCATATTACTTAGTTTTTCTGATCCACTCCTCTAAGAACTGGACCAACTGGACAGAGACTGGACCAACTGGACCAACTGGACAGAGACTGGACCAACTGGACCAACTGGACAGAGACTGGACCAACTGGACAGAGACTGGACCAACTGGACCAACTGGACAGAGACTGGACCGACTGGACAGAGACTTGACCAACTGGACAGAGACTGGACCAACTGGACCAACTGGACAGAGACTGGACCAACTGGACAGAGACTGGACCAACTGGACCAACTGGACAGAGACTGGACCAACTGGACAGAGACTTGACCAACTGGACAGAGACTGGACCAACTGGACCAACTGGACAGAGACTGGACCAACTGGACAGAGACTTGACCAACTGGACCAACTGGACAGAGACTGGACCAACTGGACCAACTGGACCAACTGGACAGAGACTGGACCAACTGGACCAACTGGACAGAGACTTGACCAACTGGACCAACTGGACAGAGACTGGACCAACTGGACAGAGACTGGACCAACTGGACCAACTGGATAGAGACTGGACCAACTGGACCAACTGGACAGAGACTGGACCAACTGGACAGAGACTGGACCAACTGGACAGAGACTTGACCAACTGGACCAACTGGACAGAGACTGGACCAACTGGACAGAGACTTGACCAACTGGACCAACTGGACCAACTGGACAGAGACTGGACCAACTGGACCAACTGGACAGAGACTGGTATGTTGACCATCGGCCGTCTCAGCTAATAGAATCATTTCAGGTTGGTCTGACGTGATCACATACATGCTCTATCCATGTTCCACTTCAATCAAACCAGAACCAGAGCGAAGCTGGTTTGTTCATAAAGGCTTCGTACTGGGCCTCCCACCAGTGCCTCAGCTCCAGTCGTACTGGGCCTCCCACCAGTGCCTCTGCTCCAGTCGTACTGGGCCTCCCACCAGTGCCTCTGCTCCAGTCGTACTGGGCCTCCCACCAGTGCCTCAGCTCCAGTCGTACTGGGCCTCCCACCAGTGCCTCAGCTCCAGTCGTACTGGGCCTCCCACCAGTGCCTCAGCTCCAGTCGTACTGGGCCTCCCACCAGTGCCTCAGCTCCAGTCGTACTGGGCCTCCCACCAGTGCCTCAGCTCCAGTCGTACTGGGCCTCCCACCAGTGCCTCAGCTCCAGTCGTACTGGGCCTCCCACCAGTGCCTCTGCTCCAGTCGTACTGGGCCTCCCACCAGTGCCTCAGCTCCAGTCGTACTGGGCCTCCCACCAGTGCCTCAGCTCCAGTCGTACTGGGCCTCCCACCAGTGCCTCAGCTCCAGTCGTACTGGGCCTCCCACCAGTGCCTCTGCTCCAGTCGTACTGGGCCTCCCACCAGTGCCTCAGCTCCAGTCGTACTGGGCCTCCCACCAGTGCCTCAGCTCCAGTCGTACTGGGCCTCCCACCAGTGCCTCAGCTCCAGTCGTACTGGGCCTCCCACCAGTGCCTCAGCTCCAGTCGTACTGGGCCTCCCACCAGTGCCTCAGCTCCAGTCGTACTGGGCCTCCCACCAGTGCCTCAGCTCCAGTCGTACTGGGCCTCCCACCAGTGCCTCAGCTCCAGTCGTACTGGGCCTCCCACCAGTGCCTCTGCTCCAGTCGTACTGGGCCTCCCACCAGTGCCTCAGCTCCAGTCGTACTGGGCCTCCCACCAGTGCCTCTGCTCCAGTCGTACTGGGCCTCCCACCAGTGCCTCAGCTCCAGTCGTACTGGGCCTCCCACCAGTGCCTCAGCTCCAGTCGTACTGGGCCTCCCACCAGTGCCTCAGCTCCAGTCTCCATCTGTCCCTCCTACTGATGACGATAAATCTAAACCATCTCCACGTCGATGCAGGAAGAACATGAGGTTCAACCAAAAAGGTCACATGACCTTCCATTCTTCATGGACCTCCTCCGGTTGCCCAGGGCTGCCTGAATGAAATTCGGAAACTCATGCTGGTTCTGTTTCTTCTGGACCACTGGGTTCCTCTCAGTAACTGGTTCAGTCCAGAAGGTTTCATTGATGACATAGTATCAGAATCGACAGCCCTCTCCATCATAAACCTCTGAACATCACCTGAACACGCCTCGCGGACTCTGGACTCCTGGACCGACACGTCAACGCAGACGTGATGTTTCCATCCAGACCAGGTCCAGTCTGGCTTCGGGAAGCAGAACCGGGTCCAGTCTGGCTTCGGGAAGCAGAACCGGGTCCCAGTCTGGCTTCAGGAAGCAGAACCGGATCCCAGTCTGGATTCGGGAAGCAGAACTGGGTCCAGTCTGGCTTCAGGAAGCAGAACTGGATCCCAGTCTGGATTCGGGAAGCAGAACTGGGTCCAGTCTGGCTTCAGGAAGCAGAACAGGGTCCAGTCTGGCTTCAGGATGATGTACTGGGCTCCTCCTGCTCTCTTTACTCTCCATGTTTGGTTCTGGTTCTTATGGAGGTTTTCCTGGTTCTGGTTCTTATGGAGGTTTTCCTGGTTCTGGTTCTTATGGAGGTTTTCCTGGTTCTGGTTCTTATGGAGGTTTTCCTGGTTCTGGTTCTTATGGAGCTTTTCCTGGTTCTGGTTCTTATGGAGGTTTTTCTGGTTCTAGTTCTGTTGGCTAGGTGGTTGATATGAACCTATGGACCACAGGATGGATTTGTTTACGTAACTGGACTAGAAGGAACCGGGCTGAACTGGACTGTCTTCAGATGACTGGATACATAAAGCTGAACCCAACTGGTACTGATCAATAGGACTGTTTGGATCTGGATCTTCGGGGCGGATCTGATCCAGTTCAGGGAAACAAACATGGAGGATTTTCTGCTAAAACCTGAGAAGTTTTCAGACGCGTCAAAATCCAGGCTGCCTCCCATCAGGCCGACCTGCTGGTTCTAGTCTCCATCCAGCGGGCTGGGGGGAGGATGGAGGGATGGAGGAAGAAGGGAAGAAGGGATGGAGGGATGGAGGAAGAAGGGAAGAAGGGATGGAGGGATGGAGGAAGAAGGGAAGAAGGGATGGAGGGATGGAGGAAGAAGGGAAGAAGGGATGGAGGGATGGAGGAAGAAGGGATGGAGGGATGGAGGGATGGAGGAAGAAGGGAAGAAGGGATGGAGGAAGAAGGGATGGAGGGATGAAGGAAGAAGGGATGGAGGGATGGAGGAAGAAGGGAAGAAGGGATGGAGGAAGAAGGGATGGAGGGATGAAGGAAGAAGGGATGGAGGGATGGAGGAAGAAGGGAAGAAGGGATGGAGGAAGAAGGGATGGAGGGATGAAGGAAGAAGGGATGGAGGGATGGAGGAAGAAGGGAAGAAGGGATGGAGGAAGAAGGGATGGAGGGATGAAGGAAGAAGGGATGAAGAATGGAGGAAGAAGGGATGAGGAATGGAGGAAGAAGGGATGAGGGATGGAGGAAGAATGGATGGAGGGATGAAGGAAGAAGGGATGAAGAATGGAGGAAGAAGGGATGAGGAATGGAGGAAGAAGGGATGAGGGATGGAGGAAGAAGGGATGGAGGGATGGAGGAAGAAGGGATGAGGAATGGAGGAAGAAGGGATGAGGAATGGAGGAAGAAGGGATGGAGGGATGGAGGAAGAAGGGATGGAGGGATGAAGGAAGAAGGGATGGAGGAATGGAGGAAGAAGGGATGGAGGAATGGAGGAAGAAGGGATGGAGGGATGGAGGAAGAAGGGATGGAGGGATGAAGGAAGAATGGATGGAGGGATGGAGGAAGAAGGGATGGAGGGATGGAGGAAGAATGGATGGAGGGATGGAGGAAGAAGGGATGGAGGGATGGAGGAAGAAGGGATGGAGGGATGGAGGAAGAAGGGATGGAGGGATGGAGGAAGAAGGGATGGAGGAATGGAGGAAGAAGGGATGGAGGAATGGAGGAAGAAGGGATGAGGAATGGAGGAAGAAGGGATGGAGGGATGGAGGAAGAAGGGATGGAGGGATGAAGGAAGAATGGATGAGGGAATGGAGGAAGAAGGGATGGAGGGATGGAGGAAGAAGGGATGGAGGAATGGAGGAAGAAGGGATGAGGAATGGAGGAAGAAGGGATGGAGGGATGGAGGAAGAAGGGATGGAGGGATGAAGGAAGAATGGATGGAGGGATGGAGGAAGAGGGATGAGGAATGGAGGAGAAGGGATGAGGATGGAGGAAGAAGGGATGGAGGGATGGAGGAAGAAGGGATGAGGATGGAGGAAGAAGGGATGAGGAATGGAGGAAGAAGGGATGGAGGGATGGAGGAAGAAGGGATGGAGGATGGAGGAAGAAGGGATGAGGAATGGAGGAAGAAGGATGAGGGAATGAGGAAGAAGGGATGGAGGAATGGAGGAAGAAGGGATGGAAGGATGGAGGAAGAAGGGATGGAGGGATGAAGGAAGGAGGGATGGAGGGATGGAGGAAGAAGGGATGAAGGAATGGAGGAAGAA
>NW_027634814.1:0-67500 GCF_933228915.1 Telmatherina bonti
TGTATATATGTATATGTATATATATGTATATGTATATATATGTATATGTATATATGTATATGTATATATATGTATATGTATATATGTATATGTATATATATGTATATGTATATATATCTATATGTATATATGTGTATATATGTGTATATATGTGTATGTATATATATGTATATGTATATATGTATATGTATATGTATATATATGTATATGTATATATATATATGTATATATATGTATATGTATATATATATATGTATATATATGTATATGTATATATATATATGTATATATATGTATATGTATATATATATGTATATATATGTATATGTATATATATATATGTATATATATGTATATGTATATATATATGTATATATATGTATGTATATGTATATGTATATATATATATGTATATATATGTATGTATATGTATATATATATATATATATATGTATATATATATATATATGTATATATATATATATATATATGTATATGTATATATATATATATATATGTATATATATACATATATATATATATATATGTATATATATATATGTATATATATATATATATGTATATATATATATATATATGTATATATATATATATGTATATATATACATATATATATATATATATGTATATATATATATGTATATATATATATATATGTATATATATATATATATATATGTATATGTATATATATATGTATATGTATATATATATATATATGTATATATATGTGTATATATATGTATATGTATGTATATATATATGTATATATGTATGTATGTATACATATATGTATATATGTATGTATGTGTATATATATGTATATATATATGTATATATATATGTGTATATATGTATATGTGTATATATGTATATATATGTATATGTGTATATATGTATATGTATATATATATATGTATATATGTATATATATAGTAATAATGAAATATATATATATGAAATATAATGAAATTAAAATGATCAGAGTTGATCCAGTCCATATTTGATCAATCGAAACAGATATATCCATATCTGAAATGGAAGCGATCTGATGTAGTTTTGAGTTTATTAGAATACAGATGACCTTATTTCAACTATCACACATATAACATTGAGTTTATTTAATTAAATTTATCAACATAAATGATGACTTGGTTATTTCTAACCCTCTGCTTTTTTCTTCTGTAGATTATTCTCAACCATCTGCCCAGGGGTGAGTTCATATAATCTGTCATTCTTATGTTATTATAAAGGTTTCAGCATAGAAATTGTTTCCATAATTTGATTTAAAAAAAAAAAAAAAAAAGACAAAAAAGCCTGGTGTTGGATGCTGAAAAATGAATTAGTTGTGTCTGAGTGATGGAGAAGTAAAGCCAGTTTATTTATGGATCATGTTTGAAACCAACATCCTTGATCAGAGATGTTACTCTGACCAGAGAGGAGGTTTAAAGTCTAAGATAGAGGGAAAGAGTTAACTAATACTTAACATGCTGGTTGGTTCGTGCAGTTATGGGTCCTATGGAGGAGGAGGAGGAGGAGGAGGAGGAGGAGGAGGCGGCGGTGGTAACCAGGGCTACGGTCAGTCGTCTGGCCAGAGTTACAGCCAGCAGCAGGGCTATGGAAGCTACAACCAGGGCTCTGACAGCAGCTCCGTCCCTTACAACCAGGGTGGTTATGGGAGCTACGGTCAACCGCCGTCAGGTAAACTAGTTGTCAGATTGTTTGTCACAAACTGAAGCATGGTCATTGTTAAATCACTATTTCCTACTTCATACCAGGAGGATATGGTTCTCCACCCTCTAACCAGGGCGGTGGTGGGTATAACAACTCCAGCCAGTCCTACAGCTCTGGAGGATACAACAACCAGCCATCCAGCATGAACTACAACCAGCAATCCTCCTTCTCTGGTTACAGCCAGCAGCAGCCTCCCTCTTCATCCTCTGGAGGGTGAGGCATGAAAATCCTCTGTTTTAATTTAACTTCCATCATATTTAGTTACAAGTAGCTCCTCAGGAAAGCTCAGCTTTTTGTGGCTCCTGGTGCAAATCGAGGAGAAAAGGTTGGATAAATTTGGAGCAAATTGTTTTGTTGCGAAGGCACATAGATTTGTTCAGGTCCGTTTTGCAGAAAAGCATCATTGCAAATGAAAAAAAGTTATTCTGACTGATGTTTTATTAAATGGTGGGAAACGTCTCCTTCTATGGGACAGGAAATGTTTCTGACCATAAACTCATGCTTTCAGCTTTGCAGCTGTGTTGCTTTGTCGTCTCGAAATCATTCTCGTCTTTGCTGTGCAGTTATGAAGGTCACTCTCCGACCCCCGGTTACAACCAGCCGCCAAGCGGAGGACAGGGTGGGGGCGGTTATGGCAGCGGTGGAGGTCAGGCCAGTGGTTACGGAGGCAGTGGGAGCCATCAACCACCGTCTCAGCACGGTGGAGGTCACTACAACCAGCCGCCGGGCTACAGCTCCCCTCCTCCACCGAGCTACGGTCAGCAGAGTCCGTACGGTCAGGGTGCAGGTGAGGATCGGCTTTGTTTACATGTTTACCACCTTAAATTCCACTTTGATGCAATCATGTGTTTTATATTTTTAATCTTCAAGCCTTTAAACTATTTTTGGTCTATGTTTATTTGGTTTTTACATAGAGTTCCAATAAAAACTGAACTATTTAAACTCCAGTCAGCTGCAGACGTGGCGTTTCCACGCAGACGTGATGTTTTCAGCCTCAGCTGTCAGATTCTGAGGCTAAAATTATGTAAAATGAATATATGAACAGATAAAGCAGCATAAAGAGCAACCAGAAGTTTGTAGAAATAACACACAGATCAGCAGCGACCAAGGTTTTATTGTCCTGATCTTCTCTCAGGATACAGAGATGAAAGCCCGCCGTTGAGCGGAGGAGGGGGCTACGGTGGTCACGATGGAGGTTATGGAGGTCAGGACGGCCGTGGCGGCAGGGGCCGTGGTGCTGCGTTTGGAGGTCGTGGTGGAGGAGGATTCGATCGTGGCTTCGATAGAGGCGGGCGAGGTGGACCAAGAGGAAGAGGCATAGGGTAAGTGTTTAAAATGAAATCCTATCAGGAGGTTAGAAGTAATCTGAATGCAGTGACGTCTGTCCTCCTCTTTGGTCCCGCTCTGAAGGCTACATGGCGATGGATGATGTCAGAGTCAAGTTGCTTTTCATGCCCTGATGCTATCAGTTCTCATAAATACAAATTCTGTTCAAATCCCGATGAACAGCAATGGATATAGAAAATCTGCTCCAAAAACAGCTAAATGCATCAACACAAACTGCGAACGTAGCATGACTGAATCCACATGTTGTTTCTACGGTTACATATTTAATTCCACGCATGAACAAGTAGCGAAGAAAGAAGAGACACACAATCTTTTTCTCCTCTGTTGAAGTTTATTTACATACCTTCAGTTTAACTGTGTCTGCATAAAGAGACCAAAGATTCAAGCAAAGCAAACACTTGGTGAAAGCTGGAGCTGTTTACCGAGAGGGTGGTGTCTGGGTGAGAGGACAGGATGCATATCGCTCAGCCAGTGTACATGCACACCGGAAATCTGATTTCTGGAGTTATCAGATTATCATGTAAACGGCAGAATCTGGCGTCATTCATCAGATAAGTCGTTATTAGAACATGTCAATACATGTATCTGATTTATTTAGTCTTTAAATCTGCACATGTACAAAGAGCTTCGTCCTTTCCGTCCAAAACAAGATATGCAGGAAAAGTTTGTGAACCACTGAAGTAAAACACTCACCTGTAAACTATTGAGCAGTTTTAGTGCTTACATCATCGGCTAACGCTGAGACCACTGGCGCTGCTGTGTTAAACACAGAATAAATGTAACAGGAGGTGACATCACCGTGCACGTACACGCTTCAAACAAAATCTGATAAAATGTAGACATGGACTTTCTTTAATATTGTATTTCAAAAGTGCATTTTAATGCATCAGATCAGAATTTTTAAAGTCAGACATGCAGTCTCTTACAAAAGGCAGCTGTCCACCTAAAGGCTCATTTATTCTCAACACTGAAGACAGATATGCAGACCGTCTCCTGCGTCTTTCAAGGGGCTTAGCTGTCCGTCACTTGACGCAGAAATGGAAAAACACCCCTAGAAACCACCAGGGGACAGCGTTGAGTTGTATAACTGACACACAAGCAGAGAAGAAGAGGAACAGAAGGAGGAAGAAGAAGATGCAGAAACCTCCAAAAAAAAAAGCAAAAAGTTGAGGACAACATCAAAACAATTTATGGTTTTCTTATTCTTTTGATGCTTTTGGACGGTTGTAAACAACTTTATAGTGGTGCATTACTACTACCAATCTGTATCAAAACAAGGGCATGAACTCTGAACTCATCACCGCCAACTAGTGGAAGAGTTGACTTAACAACCATGACAATATAAGAAATATTAGAGCATATGACAACATTTTAAACAGACGTCCCCATTTACATACATAAGGCATCAGAAAAACCTTAACCTGCATGTTTTTGAATGGCGGGAGGAAGCCACACATACACAGGAGGAACATGCTAACTCCACAAAAGGTCCACTGTTCAGACCTCCCTCCCAACCTGAGTCTCTAACCACCTGCTGTGAGACTGCAAAGCGAACCACCGCTCCACCATCATTATATAAAGTATGAAGACGCAGAATTGTTTTCTCTGAAACTCAGAAACCCTGAAGCTGTGGAAGGACAGTGGAAAGTCTGTCTGCAAGCTGCATTAAACAGTAATGTTTCATTGTCACTACATACTTGTGCAAAGAAATTTAATTTCCACAAAAAGTAAGAAAAATGAATGCTTGAGTTGAAAGTGTTTTAAAATAGAAAGGACATAAATAGCTTCGGCATGTGTGATACACAAAGGTATTGTGTTCATGAGGGTTGTGTTGCTCAGTATGGTCCACAGGTAAAAAAAAACTGTCAATCTTCTGTTTATTCTGCTCACAGATGAACAGATATCATACTAACCTGAGTCCAGGCACAGCATTACAACGCAGAGGACCAAATCCTGAATTATGTGAGTGGAGTTGCCTCTGGTGAGGTGGTCATGATGGTCAGAAACCCGCCGATAGCACTGGTCAGCGTGCTCAGATGACCTGGTTCTAACAGTTCACTTCAGGCTTTCTACAGTTGGACTGTCTGAACGCAGTTAAACTGGTTCAAGTTCTGCTTCTGTTTTTATCTAAACAATGATTGTAACAAACGTTTGGAAAAATATTTTATAAAGGTATGGTACTTCCGTTATAGTGTCTTCACTTCAAGTTTCCAGTGAGAAAAAAACAAAACAATGGAGCCATAAGTGAGTTAATGAGTCAACCACATCGATACAGATGTTTAATAGCAAACATCTGCTCTGTGTTCTCAGATTATCATAAGGACTTAACAGCCGACAAGCTCTCCATGAACTGAAATCCAGTTTGCAACTGTCGCATACTGGTTTGGTTTCAGGTCTCTGGTGGAAAGGCAACAACAGCATGGCGATCCAAACAAAGGGTCTCCGGTTATAAAGTTTCAGTGGACAACTTATGAACAACAGCAATGTGCTGGGAAACGGGAAACTAAACCCGTGGACAACTTATGAACAACAGCAATGTGCTGGGAAACGGGAAACTAAACCAACCACTATAACCCTTAAAACACCATCAGATTCCAGATCCCTTACATAACATCAGTGTCTCAGGAAGGGTAGTGTGTAACTGTGGGGTGAATGTGGTGGATATCTGACCCTTTCGACGATTAGGTTTCAGGAGGTTTACAATCCAGCCACAAGATGTAGTTTTGGTCCTCTATAGCTGGAATAACACCAGGAAGACGTCTCTGATGCTCGCTGGCCCCAAGAACAGCAGAGTTAGAGCCTGTAGATGCTGAACAACAGGGATCCCAACATGGAGCCTTGGGGAACTCCACATGCAAATTTATAGTTACTGACACAAAATAGTCCCTTTTTTTTAAACCAGTTCAAAAACAGACCAGAGATTCCCACCCAGTTATCCATCTGGAGGTGCTTTAGTGAGGATAGCAGGTAAATAGTAGCAGGAAGAAGTGTGTAAACATGTAAATAGTGTGTGTTGTGTGTGTGTTTTAGACGTGAGAGAATGATGTGTAGATGAGAAACGGCTTGGTCACTGCTGATCTATGTGTTATTTCTACAAACTTCTGGTTGCTCTTTGTGTTGCTTTATCTATTCATACATTCATTTTACATAATTTTAGCCTCAGTATCTGACAGCTGAGGCTGGAAACATCATGCCTGCATGGAGACGTCACGTCTTCACGCTGACTGGGATTAACAGGATTAAACTTCTACATGTTTTTTACATTAAAAAAAAAAAAAAAACTGTCACCAAAAATAATGGTTGGAAGTTTTCAGGGTTAAACAGACTCAGGATAAAATTGGATGAAACCTCATCAGATACTTCTTGAAGCTGCTTTTCTGTGCAGACTGAAGGATATGAACATATAAACTTAAATAAACCAAACAGCTGATTCAGACCGAGTTTTTACATCATCAGTGAATGGGTGGAGCTATGAGGCAAACACTGGTGTGGTAAGTTGATGTTTTTATTTTCTTATAGGTTGGATTGTGTTTGATCTCTGTAAGCTCATAGTGTTGCTGACAAACTCAGTGATTCAACTTTCCCATTTCATTTTTTATTTTTATTATCTTTTAGCCCTTCATTTGTCCTTCCCCTTTGATCATCATAGCATCCTTTAAAGGCCAAGTCATGGTTTTGCAGTTCTAAGCTTGTATGCGTAGTTGATTGATTAGGCTTGTTGTTGTGTGGACTCTGAGGAGATATGCCTTAAATATTCATGATTGAAACCGTACCAGAACAGCTGTCAGTAGGCTTAAATAAACAGCTAGCGAACCATACTACAGTCAGACTAAATGTATTAAAGTAAAGCTGGAAACCTTCAGCACCACTGGGCCGAACTGTAACATGAATAAAAATGTCTGCAAAGCCTTCGATGGTTCGGTGATGCTGAAACCACAATTTGGCCACGAAGAAGGTGAAGTAACGCCACCTTTATCTTATCTTTTTGCTTCTTATTTGCAATGGAAATTGGATCTTCCGTACTGAGGTGTGAACATTTCTAATCTCAGTCTGGACTACAAGATGTCTGAATATCTCTGTATAGCAGCAATATTAGTATTATTATTTATTTTCCATTTAAGAAAATAGAATTAACTACATTTTCAGTTGATTTTTAAGAGTTAAGTGTTTTTTTCTTTGGAAAAATGTAATATATAATTTTTCCACCAGACCCTCGTATGATGTGATCTTGTGAATAGTTTTGATACTGAAGCAAAAATAAGTCAAGAGGAAGGATAACCCAAAAACAAAATGGCCCAAAATCAAACTATTAATGTACAGGCTTGTATAATCTTTCAGGGATCCTGTAAGCTCAGATGTGACGTGTTCTCCCCATCATGTTTGTCTTTTCCACCACAACTCTCTAGACGTGTGTCCCTACAAACCAATAGTTCACTATATATAACCATCACCTGTTTCTGTTAGCACCACCTTCCCAACCAGCCCAGACAGCATCACTGTCATACTCTGCTTTAATCAATCTCTGAATCTTCTCCTAGGGTTTTTCTTCTCTGCAGGCTGGCTTTCTGCCCTGTGGGAAATAATAACATGGGGAAATTTCCTGTTACAGTCCTCTTGTAGTTGGTTGAAACAAACAAAAATTCCAATAATTTGGGGGGAAAGTTGCAAACATTTACAAATTAAAGGGTTTGTCTAAAAGATTGAAGCTGCAGCCATCCTGGGATGAAATACGTTAATGTTTTGTTGGTCAATTGACACAAATACAAGCTGTTTTATGATGAAACAAACGGTACATGCAAGTTTATTGCTGATTTCAGCTGCTTGTAAACACAAAAACACGGTCTTTAAGCTGGCCTGTTGTTCTAGAGGTCTGTGAAGAAGACCGAAGGAGATTACGTTAGGTTTTAGTGGGATGAGAGACGACAAAGAGGGGTGGGTTTGAAGAAGAGACTGAGAGTGAAAGTTACCCACAATCCGCTGAGGGAAGTCGCTGAGCGCCAGACTTCAATGTTTTTCTCTTCCTCTTCATCAGAATGGGCGATCGTGGAGGATTCAATAAGTTTGGTGGTAAGTGGCAAAACAAAAAACACAAACAGAAGGGTTTAAGTCTGAGGTGTGAAGCTAAAGAGGAGCTCAGAGCTGAAAGCTGGACGTAGACACAAACAGGGTTGCATGGCTGCACAGGTAAGAACACTGAGTATGCTCATCCATAGTGGATGGTGACTGAAAGTTTCCGGTGGCAGTGGGTGGCATGGGGGCTTTACATGCTGCTCCTGTCAAGGAGCTTCGAATCGTTGTTCAGAGCTTCTCTGGTCTAAAACCGGTTGGTTTAATGTGACAAACTTCCATGTGTTTAATATCTCACATTTATCAGTATGGTGCAGGTTGAACAGATGGAACAACCATTGATGTTTAGGTTATTAAAAAATAGTTTGTAATATCTTCTACCAGCTGAATGAATGAATAAACTGGTTGGATGAAGTAAAAACGACCTGATCTGGAACAACGTGGTCATCCTTTAAAAATACAAGCGTAACAAATGTTTTATCAAATGTCTAGAATGTTACTGGTTTACCACTTTGTCAGGAAAGGGTCCTTTATCAGAAACCAGTGGAGGTGATGCAGATGCACCAGTGTGGCCAGTAATGTGTGGTAACGGAATGTTTCATGTTTTGGCTGGAAACTGAATCTGTGAAATGATTTCACAAAAAGGAGAATAAAACAGTAACATGTTCTTTGAAGTAATGTTTATTTTTGCAGTACTTTTTACTTTTTTTTTTTTGTTGCTATTTATGAAGCACTTTGTCACAAGTGTCACAAACTGCTTCATAAATAGCAACTTAAAATACACTAAAAGTAAATAAAAAACAGTCTTAGATTCCCAAAAAGAGTCCAGTACTGAGTAAGAATAAGAATGTTCTCAGCAACTTAAAAAAAAGACTGGTCTCCTCAAGTCCTGGTGTGATTCTGATTGGACGATTTAAACTGCTAGAGGACGCTACGACTGAATTAGGTCAGCAGTATAAAGAGGTCTGAATGTTAAGACTGAGATTCTAAAATGAGGTAAGATTTACTGGTAACCAGTGACCTTAAAACAGGTTTAAATGAGCTCTTCTGTTTGAGTCTCTCGGCTGTGTTTTATAATCTATTCACTTGTTGATACTGTTGTTCTGAGTTAGCCATGTTCCTAAAATGGAAAAAAGTTTCTAATTAAATTTTTACTGTAGTTTCTTTAAAAAATGACACCCAGCTTTATGAGACTGGACTTACCTGAAGCTCCTAAATCACCCAGTTTGTGTTGAATCTCAAGGATGGTGTTGGATGTCACAGGGTTTTAAATGAGCAGAACAGCCGTGTGTCATCAGCGTAGAGACGATAGGAAACTTTACTGAGCCTGTAATCTGACCTTAGGGAAGCATAAACTATTTGTAGCAAAATTGATATTTTCAAGTATTTTAAAAATTGGTATTATTTAAAGTCCCTGGACAGAACCCTGAGGAACTCCACATGGCCGCTCCGAGCAATAGCACTGAAAAGTCTTCCTGATGGGAATAAGGAAAAGCAGATCCAGACTTTCCAACAAGCTTCTTTGGTCTATATGTCAGTGTCTCGTGGTTGACTTCTAGAAAACCTAAAGAGATCCAACAACACACGGACTGAGTAGGTTTTATTTTAGTTACAACAGCAGACGTAACGTCACTGGAGTAAAAGTATAGCATGTGTAAGGACAAAGATCTGAGATCTTTGCATTAATATGTTTGGCTTCAGAGCAAGGAATAGTTTCCACTAAACTACCAGCAGCTGGATGTGAAGGTTTTACTTTATAAAAAAATGGTTAATGTTAGCTTTACTATAAACTTTAAAATTTAATGACTTTTTAAAAAATATATGTAAAACAATCCATAACAAAAATGTTTGATTTAAAAAAAAAAAAAATCTTTTTTTAATAAAGTCTCTCAGGGAAAGAAAGAAACTGATTAATTACCAAAAAACAAAAGAAGACAGGATTGTTGGAAGTGGTTTACACAAATATACAATATTAGGAAACTATATATATCCAATATTCACCTGAACATGTTGTCATGGTGACGAGGGTGTGGGATGGAAAAACTGGCACTACCTGCTCAGGTTACTGAGTCACTTCTGTGTCCAGAAAACGTTTCTCCTGGTGTCTCCATCATTCCCAGTGAGAAGTACAGCCGGTTGTGTTGATGGTTTAAAAGAAGGAAATTTGTCCAGATTCAGATGTTCTGCTGAGTCAAGTTGCCAATAAAATGAGCTCAAGCTGTGTGTTTGGTTAATCTCTGAGAAGTCTGGACTAACGGTTGCTTCTGTCAGGGTCTCAGTCTGACATTGTGTTATTTTCCTGTTTCATGTTGTATAAAAAGCGAGGGAATGAATGATATGGACAACCAGTTGAGTCAGGAAAAGAGAGATTGTGTTTCAGTGTGTACGTCCTGGTTTGTTGGTTCTACACCTGAAAGCACCAACAGTGAAGTGAAAAGCTCCATGTGTCCAGCTCTACAGGAAGCAGAATTACAGCTGCCGACCTGTTCACCGGCTGAGCAAAGCAACTAAAAATACCAGTGAGAAGCATAAAGTCAGCTGGAAGGCAGTGGGACAAACACAAACCATCATGGTTTATAACTGTTTCATGTTGCTTCAGTGCTACGAAGCAGAACGACCAGAAAAGATCAAATCCAGGTTGATAAACTGGATTTAGTCTTGGTAAAGTATGTACTTAAACGCCAACAGTGTCACTGAGGACTGGATGTGAATCAAAGTGGTTGTACTCTGGTGGTTTGATTGAGATGGTTTTGCTGGTTCTTACTATGGATACTGATGAGAAGTATAAAACATAACGGTGCAGGTTAAAGCAGGTGCTTATGCAACACCTACAGAAAAAAATCGACACATTCAATCAACCATAAAGTTTGGAAAATACCAGTTAAAGTCCAAATTCCACTTATTGACCCTACTACTAGAAAGGTTGTAGTAAAATACATCACAGTAAAGTAGGAGAATAAATATGTGGAAAATAACCAACAACGGCTGAAGTACTGAGGCCTGTGGAACCCCACGTTACCTGTAACAGCTCGGATAGTCATGGCCAAGTCTCCTGATACCATACAACAGTCTATAATGAATGCTAACTTGTGTTTCATAATTACTGTAACCATTGTTTCCTTTTCCACAACTCATGTTTGGATGTTTTGTTCTGTTTTTCCCTCATAAGGACCAAGAGAGCCAGGACTTGGACATGGCGGACCCGCCTTCAGTAAGCAGAATTTCTCCCCACATTTTTTCCAGTCGTTTCGACAAACTGATGAATTTTAATATCTACGCTAACTCCGAAAACACAGCCAAGCATGTTTTCCTGAAGTTCACGTAGCCTCTGCCAAAGATCAGGTTGTCTCAACCATAGACCGTATATGAAAGGAAGACTGAGCCTTCGGCAGTTAAAAGTGAAGTCTATGCGGAAATGTAAAAAATTGCAGCTCACCCTTTATCCGCTAGGGGATGGCTCCAAAACAGAGTAAATCCCCATAGACTCCCAAGTGAAAAAGACCAACTTCACAGCAGAAATAAACATGTTTACAGCCTGGTTCAAAAATCCATTTTCGGTTTAATAGGTCAGGTTTACCTTCATGACAACTGTGGAGGGAGTGAATTTTTTTTCTAACTCGCCCGTTTAAAAGTAATTTAGTCTTAAAGTTCGGCATATTTAGGGGCGTGTCCTTTTGATTGACAGGTACCAATCTCCCACTTCAAGAAAGAAGAACGTAGAACCACGGTTTTTAGCTGGTTAACAATGTGACTTAGTTTTAGCCCACTTACCTCTGTTAGCTGGTTAGCTCTTGTTATCTCCGGGTTAGCTCGGTTAGCTCTTAGCTACAGAAAGCTCGGAGTTCGCTCGATGTCAATCATCCACCATGATGCTCACAGCCCCCCTCTTAGCTCCACCTCTTTGCCCATATATGTATTTTCCGGGTGAGATGATGCGCATGCCCCTGCCAAGATGGCGATGGTAGGAACCGCCCACCGAGCTTCAATTCAGCTCTTCAGAAACCTATGGATGACGTCACAGAGGCTACATCCATCTCTATATACAGACTATGGTCTCAACATGAACATTTTCATGGCTTCTGAGAGGTTTCCTGTCAAACAGGATGTAATAAACACACAGGAGATCATCATTTCCAGTTATACCATCATGTCATCACCATCCATCTTGTCTTTCCATCGTCCAACAGTGCAGGACCAGGACAACTCCGATAACAACACCATCTTCGTTCAAGGCCTGGGAGACGACTACACGGTGGACTCGGTGGCCGACTTCTTCAAGCAGATCGGGATCATTAAGGTTGCTCTTTGCTCCGCCGTTTGGTCCGTTTTCAGTCACGCCAACACGTTTGGTCGCCTTTGTGCTCTGAAAAATACATGATTACACACAAGTTTCTGCTTTTTTTTTAGCAGTTAGTCTTCTACCTCTTTCCCCCTCATCCTCTTCTTCTACTACTTCTACCTCTTTCCTCCTCATCCTCTTCTTCTACTACTTCTACCTCTTTCCCATATCCTCTTCTTCTACTACTTCTACCTCTTACCTCTTCATCCTCTTCCTCTACTACTTCTACCTCTTACCTCCTCATCCTCTTCTTCTTCTACTTGTACCTCTTACCTCCTCATCCTCTTCTTCTACTACTTCTACCTCTTTCCCCATATCCTCTTCTACTACTACTACCTCTTACCTCCTCATCCTCTTCTACTACTTCTACCTCTTACCTCCTCATCCTCTTCTTCTACTTCTACCTCTTTCCCCTCATCCTCATCTTCTACTACTTCTACCTCTTACCTCCTCATCCTCTTCTTCTACTACTTCTACCTCTTTCCTCCTCATCCTCTTCTTCTACTACTTCGACCTCTTTCCCTATATCCTCTTCTACTACTACTACCTCTTACCTCCTCATCCTCTTCTTCTACTTCTACCTCTTCCCCCTCATCCTCATCTTCTACTACTTCTACCTCTTACCTCCTCATCCTCTTCTTCTACTTCTACCTCTTTCCCCTCATCCTCTTCTTCTACTACTTCTACCTCTTACCTCCTCATCCTCTTCTTCTACTTCTACCTCTTTCCCCTCATCCTCATCTTCTACTGCTTCTACCTCTTACCTCCTCATCCTCTTCTTCTACTACTTCTACCTCTTTCCTCCTCATCCTCTTCTACTACTTCGACCTCTTTCCCTATATCCTCTTCTACTACTACTACCTCTTACCTCCTCATCCTCTTCTTCTACTTCTACCTCTTTCCCCTCATCCTCATCTTCTACTACTTCTACCTCTTACCTCCTCATCCTCTTCTTCTACTTCTACCTCTTTCCCCTCATCCTCATCTTCTACTACTTCTACCTCTTACCTCCTCATCCTCTTCTTCTACTTCTACCTCTTTCCTCCTCATCCTCTTCTTCTACTACTTCGACCTCTTACCTCCTCATCCTCTTCTACTACTTCTATCTCTTACCTCCTCATCCTCTTCTTCTACTACTTCTACCTCTTATCTTCTCATCCTTTTCTTTTACTACTTTTACCTCTTACCTCCTCATCCTCTTCTTCTACTACTTTTATTTCTTGTTTGTCCATTTCTTTCTATATTGACTTCTACATCTTGGTTAGTCTTTTCTTTTGTTCTACCTCATCTCTTCTGCTGCCTCTTTTCTTCTGCTTCTACCTTCATCTGACTTTTTTATTCTTAATCATCTCCATTCTTTTCTATTTTTCTACTATCTTTCCTTTTATACCTCTGGTCCTTCTTCCTCTTCTACCTCTTCTTTTTCTCTTTTCTATTCTTTTTCCTCTTCAACTCTTTTTTCCAGATTTTCTGATTCTTTCTTATTCCTCTTCAGTATATTTTTGTTCTTCCTCTACCATTTCCTTTTCTTTAAACTCCTTTTTTCTCTGTCCTTCTACCTCTTTTTCTTCATCTTCAAATTCTTTGTCTTCTGCCTCTTTTTCTTCTTCTACCTCTTTTAAACGGCTAATTCTTGGTCTTCTGTTTCTTCTTCTACCTTTTCTTCATTCTCTGGTGGTTCTTTCTCTTCTGCTTCTTCTTCTTCTACCTCCTCTTCCTTTTCTCCTCCTTCTTACTGGTAATATTACATACTCCAGACATCCATTGTTGTTGTCTTGTTGTTGTTGTTATTTGACCAGCTGGACTGATGGCGTTTCTTCCCGCCGTCCTCGCAGGTGAACAAGAAGACCGGCCTGCCGATGATCAACCTGTACACAGACAGAGATACGGGGAAGCTGAAGGGGGAAGCCACGGTTTCCTTCGACGACCCCCCCTCAGCCAAGGCTGCCATCGACTGGTTTGACGGTGAGTATAAACGTTTCATTCGACGTTTCCATGGTGACTTGCTGTTAAACACTCTCCTCCATGTTGCCTCTGACGTTTCCATCTCCTCCTCAGGTAAAGACTTCAATGGAAACCCCATCAAGGTGTCCTTCGCCACCCGCAGAGCGGACTTTGGAGGCAGAGGTGGAATGAGGGGAGGCCGAGGACGAGGAGGTGAATTTTTATCTTCTCCTTGTCTCAAATCGTAGCTGAACATCATCAACACACATCTTGTTGTTTTGCTCCGTAGGGCCGATGGGTCGTGGAGGATTCGGAGGGGGTCGGGGTGGAGGCTTTCCAGGGGGTAACGAAGGAAGTGGAAGTGGGGGAGGACAGCAAAGAGCTGGAGACTGGAAGTGTTCAAACCCGTAAGCAAAGTTCAGTGGTTCTGCTCGGTGAGCACAAAGTACAGAATCTCATTTTTACTCTTCTTTCTCCGCATGTCTCCTCAGTAACTGTGGCAACCTGAACTTCTCATGGCGTAATGAGTGTAACCAGTGCAAAGCTCCCAAACCTGAAGATGCTGGTGGGATGCCCCCCATGGACAGAGGTCAGACACCTTCCCATTAGATTCAGCCACTTCTCCAGTCCTGCATGGAGAGTTAGACATCACAGAAACCAGTAAAGCTTTTAATGACGCATTTCTCATTTCACTTTGTCCTTAAACCTAAACGACACGTTTGGCTGCCATCAGGAGGCTACAGCGGAGACCGCAGAGGAGGCTTCGACCGCGGTGGCTTTAGGGGTCGGGGCAACGATCGAGGCGGTTTCAGAGGTGGCCGAGGAGGCGAGCGAGGCGGATTCGGCCCAGGAAAGATGGATGCAAGGTAAGATACTCCAAACAAAACCTTAATGAGTCTTTATTACTTGATCAGTGATGAAAATATACTTCAGTATAGTAAATAACGCAGGGAATCTAGTCAATAATAAAAATAACTAAACAAAAAATTATAAACTCATTACCTTATTTTTCTTCAGGTAAAAAGTATCTGTGCGATTTGTTGGCTTATAGAGGCGTGTAGGCTCATCGTGACCTTGTAGTTTTTCATTCCCAGCATCAGTGTGATTTCACAGTCCAATAACTAACAAACAGCTGCAGAACGCTTCGTAAATCTTGGAAGACACCAGTAGTGTTGTCCAGGGTATACGTGGGTATACGGAGTATACCTACTTCTTTTTCAGTCAGAGTTGAGTATACCCACTTCTAAACCCCCCTTGTGATGCTGCTTTCACAATTACAAACATCCCGACACGTGTACCTACGTTGCCCAGCAGCTCAGATAAGGTTACCAGTATGCTACACTGGTGCAGTTAGCCAGCCTGAACATAGACATAATACAGATCTATATGTCTATGAGCCTGTCTCTCTCCAGTGTGCCAGTACTGGTTTAGTTATTCCATGACTCTTCCTCCCTGAAACCGAAGAGCAGAAATGATGTGACGATGAGCAGATATACTGATGGATTTATGTAAAGTAGTCCTACATGTCACTGTTTCTGAAACTGTGTTTTCTGGGCTACTTTTATTTTGTTGTTTTTTTTTTCCTTTTCTTTTTTTAAATAAAGGGCAAAAAATTTAGAGTGTACCCACTTCTTGAGGGACCAGTACACCATTGGAACAAATGACAAGTTTTTAAGCCACTGCGCTCTGCAAAAATCCTTTAAATTGTCATCAGTAGTTTAGAATTTCCTTTAAAAACTTTGGACATGTTGGGACCTGTCAGTCCCCACCAGGTCCACCTGATTGGATCCGGACGCCTCTTCATTGTGAATCATCATAACTCGTACAGATTGGTCGGATGACATGGTAACCGTCCTGTTGTCATTTCAGGGAGGACCGCAGGCAGGAGCGACGGGGTCGTCCGTACTGAATCATCCTTCAGACACATCTCACCTCCTCAGTACGAACACAGTGTGTCCACACCTCCCTCCTCTACAGCTCTGGATCCCTTTTGTCATCATGTAGGAAAATGTGACTCTATTGGTTGTTCGGACTCTCATCGTCTGCTCAGCAGAACTTTTAGACAAACGAGGAAAACATCTGTAAAAACGGTGTGTAAGCATCGTCCGCTGATGGTGGTGTTTCACACACCAGCAGCACCACTGGAACCAGCTGGTGTTTTTCACTGTAAACCGGTGCGGTAGAGATTCAGAGGAACGAGGATGGAAACAAAACCTTCCTTCCAGGCAGCTAAATTCTCTGTTTTTATATGTGAGACGGGTTTATGTGAAGATGCTCAGAGGTTTACAGATGTCTTGTTACTAACGTTCACCAGGTCTTCAAGCAGCAACATTTATAGATACAGCTACAGTCAATCACCTGAGATGTTGGTTTCATCATATGAATCATTTAAAATGTATATTTATTTATGTTTAAAGTGTTTCGTGGTCGTAAATATTTAGTTTTGCAGATAAAACTACTGATTAGAGCAGTTTTTATCGGATCTGTTGTGTTATAAATTGTCTGTAAAGCAGTTCCAGCGGTGGATAGCGACTCATAAGACTAGTTTTACTGCACCATACTGCTACTCTTACTCCGCTACACTGGACAGCAGTCTTTACACCCGTCTGTTCAGTTGAATTGCTTCAATTTTGCCATAAATGCAGCCGATTTCACCAATCAGAAGCCGTCGCATGACCACAAACAACCATGAACAAAAAAAACGGAGATGAGTCAAATGCCGTTGGCGTCTTATGTTTCCTGTCTGTGTGATTTGTGGAGAAGATGTTGTCAACAAAACTATGGTACAAAACTATGGTAAAAAGAAAAGTAAAAATGAAAGAAAAAGAAGGATTTCTATTGCACTAAACTCAACTGGTTGAGCCGCCGACTCTTATACAGATTACAGCTCCTCCATGAAGCTGCCACAAGTTCGATTCCCACCCTGGAATCCGTATCTCCAGGTCACCCCCTCTTGCCTCTGACCCCATTTTATGTCCAGCAACAGTCTGTTAAAGGTCTCTGGAGCCTGAATATCTGAAAGAAAAAGTGTTTCCTGTTGAAACTTATTCATCCACCACATGAGACGTATCAGCCCTGAAAAACATGAGCTTACAGAGTAAAACGCAGAATCCCTGGAGAAAAAACACTGACAATAAAAAAAAATAAACCAGATTTCATAAGACCTGACACTTCAAGTGCGGCTTCCATACTCTAAATATTTTATGCCGAGGAATGAGTTAGCATTAGCTACCATAAGCTAATCAGACAACCATACATTTTCTATAGGAATCAATTAGCATTAGCTAACCACTATCCTGTCTGTTTACATCTAAAATGTTACTCAGTACTTGAGTAGATTTCACCAAATACTTTGCCCGTGCTTGAATCATCTTTTGGATGGCTACTTTTCACTTCTACTGGAGTAAAGTTTTTGAAGTAACGCCAAGTTCATGTTTTTGGCCCCTCTACCCATCTCTAAGCTGTTGGACATAAAATCTCAGTCTGATAATGAAACACTTAAAGGTGCAGTGTGTAATAAAATGACAGAAAGATGGAATATATCCATTATACATCTATTAGCTGTCAGGGATTTGTTTTGTTTTACCACCCTCTAGACTTATTAAGGACAAAAATGTCTCCTTCTGAAAACTGAAGTTTAGCAGATTAATATTTTCTGTCTCATTTTTTTAATGCAAAAATCTTCTGAGACTCCTTCAGCTGTGCTCAGAACTACCAAACATGATTTTGAAGGTTTTAACCATTTAAATGCCAGTTTGATTAAATTAAATTTTAATTTCAAATTGTATCAGGAGAAAGACTAGTTACAAAAAGTTGTGGCAAAAAGAGCCAAAAAGCCAAAAACATGGCGAGGTGAAGAGGAAAATCTGCCTAAATGCACCAGGGTACTAAACATTTTCTATTTGTCTCCAATCACTTCACTAAAACAACTAGAATAACATTTATATCTACTTGCTGCAGGTCCACTTGCATGGCAACTGCCACCATTTTCACTACGGTGGCTCTGAATGGACAAACAGCTTGTGTAAAGAAGCATTAAAACTGCAGTAGAAGCTCCGTTTGATCGGAGCTAGAGCACCATTTGGGAGAAGTAACACCTTAAAAGCACCACAGGGGAAAGTACACACACACATCCACTCACATTAAAATATAGATACGTTTGAAAGAATTTTGACCACTGACAGCCACCGTAAATTCACTACTATGTTAATCCCATCTTTACCACTAGATGGCAGTATCTCTCACACACCAGACCTTTAAGTTAAAGTAAAAATAATAAATATAAGTTTTAGTGTAAGCACCTCACCAGTTTCCCCATTTCAGCTGAAAGTCACGAGTTTCCTTGTTCTGATACCAGCAGAGATGCTGACGATACTACAGCTGATGATAAACAACAGAAACTGCAAGTAAAATCCTTCAACCGTAACGTTGATGTTGAGCTGCAGGGTTTGCAGAGAGCGCCTTGCACAAAAACGTGTAGATTCAACATGAAACACGTCCAAAATTATCCAAAAGTGGGATAAAGCCATGTTTAAATCCTCCTCCTCCTGTATGTGCTCTGCTGGATTTAAATGCAGCTTTTATTTATTTTTTCTGGACAAATTTAAAGCTTCTGTGGGAACATTTAGTCATTTCATCGGGAGTTAAAGCTTGAAAACTGTGAAATATTCTTATTTGTTCACTTCCTCTGACAATGATCAATGAAAATAAATCAATAAAAGAATCATAAAGGAATGAAAACAACCAAATTAATGAACTTTTATAAATAAGCATGCTTCTGCTTTTCCTGCATTTATCCTCTTCATGTTTCATGAGGATGAAGCAGTCAGTGTTTCATCGTGACCTTGAACACAGTCTCTTGTTTAAACAAGCAGAGATGACGAAGACGAAGCAAACTGCTGATTTTCAGGGTAAACGGGAGGATGTGGAGCGTGTCGTCCTCCGTCACCCGGCGGGTACAAATTAGTTTAGCTGCAGTGTGTAAATAAAGCCTCACGCCTGCAGCTGTATCCGAGACGCTGTTGTTGACCCACAACTGTTTGATGTATTTGTTCATGAGGTGTTTATGTATTGTGTGTGTTGGTTTTTAAATGGACACGTTGAACAAACAAACGGGTGCGTGTGAGCTTCTTCGTTTGTTTCGCAGCATGAGAGGCATCCGGCTGAGGCGGCGGCGAGCAGGAGGTTGGCTCAGCTGCATCGTGAGAACTCCGTCTTCTCGCCGGATCGGGTTTAAAAATGTATAAATGTGAGAAGAGATGGAGGTCTGAATCCGAGCTGAAGGAGTTATGTGATTGCTGTTACAGGTATCGTTCCCTCCTCGGGCACACCTGAAGTGTTTACCTTTCCAAACGGGTTTAATAAGTCGCCGCTCCTCTTCAATCTTGGCACAAACATCACATTTAGATATCTGCTGAATTTTAATCTAAGATCATTTTACTCTGTGAAAGTTGCAGGGGATTTCAGGTAGAAGGCTCACCTGGACTGGCAGGTGCTTTTTATCAAGGTGGAAAACCTTCAATCGGCCGTCCACAAAACCAACCAGAACGCAGCATTTTACTTCTACTGACATGTAGACATTAAACTTTTCATCATTTTTATTCTTATTCAGCTTTATTTCATATTTATATATTTGCCCTGTAGATTATAGCTGTATCTTTTAACAGTCCTTGGTAATCACAGCGTGTGTTTATACTGGACACCTTTAATTTCCAGTGAGTTGGACACGTCCCTGATGTGCAAATGAGCCATCCTCATCGATGTGGTGCACGGCTCCGCTTGTCATGAACTACTTCAAGGTTCAGGTCATTTCAGGTTTTCTTGCCGAGAATGAGGAAGAATTGTTGTTATGAAGAAATAAATACCAGTAGAGCTTAACTTACGACTAAACAGGTGCACATGTGGAACAGATGTTTGAACATCTGAAACATTTACCATTTAAATGTATTTACATATATACAGCAAAGGAGAGGAGCGGTTATACACACTATAAGCCATGTGGGAAAGCAGCGGGCTGGCATTGACTAAATATGTGAGTATGTACAGTTCTTATGACTGATAATGTTTTTTTTCCTGTCCAGCATCGTGGTGGTTTGGCTGCTTTGCAAAGGCCAGTTTATTTGTACAGCACCCTTCATGTACAACACAATTCAGTGCTTTACATGAAACATTAAAAGCATTACAGGAAAAAAGCATAAAAGAAAATACAAATAACAAAATCATAATGAAGTCATGAATTATACTAAAATAATTAAAAGCAGAATTAAGTAAAAGTTACTGTGCAGATGTCATGCAGGCGCATGAGAAAAGAAATGTTTTTAACCTGGATTTAAAAGTTTCTACATTTGGTGAAAGTTTAATCTCCACTGGCAGATTATTCCACTTGTTTACAGCGTAACGGCTAAATGCTGCTTCTCCATGTTTAGTCTGGTCTCGGGTCTGGACTCTGGTCTGGTCTCTGGTCTGGACTCTGGCCTGGTCTCTGGTCTGGTCTCTGGTCTGGACTCTGGTCTGGTCTCTGGTCTGGTCTCTGGTCTGGACTCTGGTCTGGTCTCTGGTCTGGTCTCTGGTCTGGTCTCTGGACTGGACTCTGGCCTGGACTCTGGTCTGGACTCTGGCCTGGACTCTGGTCACTGGTCTGGTCACTGGTCTGGACTCTGGACTGGACTCTGGCCTGGACTCTGGCCTGGACTCTGGTCTGGACTCTGGCCTGGACTCTGGTCACTGGTCTGGTCACTGGTCTGGACTCTGTTCTGGTCTCTGGCCTGGTCTCTGGCCTGGTCTCTGGTCTGGACTCTGGCCTGGTCTCTGGCCTGGTCTCTGGTCTGGACTCTGGCCTGGTCTCTGGCCTGGTCTCTGGTCTGGTCACTGGTCTTTTCTCTGGCCTGGTCTCTGGTCTGGTCACTGGTCTGGTCACTGGTCTGGTCACTGGTCTGGTCTCTGGTCTGGACTCTGTTCTGGTCTCTGGCCTGGTCTCTGGTCTGGTCTCTGGTCTGGACTCTGGCCTGGTCTCTGGCCTGGTCTCTGGTCTGGTCTCTGGTCTGGTCTCTGGTCTGGACTCTGGTCTGGTCTCTGGTCTGGACTCTGGCCTGGTCTCTGGTCTGGTCTCTGGTCTGGACTCTGGTCTGGTCTCTGGTCTGGACTCTGGCCTGGTCTCTGGTCTGGTCTCTGGTCTGGACTCTGGTCTGGTCTCTGGTCTGGTCTCTGGTCTGGTCTCTGGACTGATCTCTGGACTGGACTCTGGCCTGGACTCTGGCCTGGACTCTGGTCTGGACTCTGGCCTGGACTCTGGTCTGGTCTCTGGTCTGGTCTCTGGTCTGGACTCTGGTCTGGTCTCTGGTCTGGACTCTGGCCTGGTCTCTGGTCTGGTCTCTGGCCTGGTCTCTGGCCTGGTCTCTGGTCTGGACTCTGGCCTGGTCTCTGGCCTGGTCTCTGGTCTGGACTCTGGCCTGGACTCTGGTCTGGTCTCTGGCCTGGTCTCTGGTCTGGTCTCTGGTCTGGACTCTGGTCTGGTCTCTGGTCTAGACTCTGGTCTGGTCTCTGGTCTGGACTCTGTTCTGGTCTCTGGCCTGGTCTCTGGTCTGGTCTCTGGTCTGGACTCTGGCCTGGTCTCTGGTCTGGTCTCTGGTCTGGTCTCTGGTCTGGACTCTGGTCTGGTCTCTGGTCTGGACTCTGGCCTGGTCTCTGGTCTGGACTCTGGTCTGGTCTCTGGTCTGGACTCTGGCCTGGTCTCTGGTCTGGTCTCTGGTCTGGTCTCTGGTCTGGACTCTGGTCTGGTCTCTGGTCTGGTCTCTGGTCTGGTCTCTGGACTGATCTCTGGACTGGACTCTGGCCTGGACTCTGGCCTGGACTCTGGTCTGGACTCTGGCCTGGACTCTGGTCTGGACTCTGGTCTGGTCTCTGGTCTGGACTCTGGCCTGGTCTCTGGTCTGGTCTCTGGCCTGGTCTCTGGCCTGGTCTCTGGTCTGGACTCTGGCCTGGTCTCTGGCCTGGTCTCTGGTCTGGTCTCTGGCCTGGACTCTGGCCTGGTCTCTGGCCTGGTCTCTGGTCTGGTCACTGGTCTTTTCTCTGGCCTGGTCTCTGGTCTGGTCACTGGTCTGGTCACTGGTCTGGTCACTGGTCTGGTCTCTGGTCTGGACTCTGTTCTGGTCTCTGGTCTGGTCTCTGGTCTGGACTCTGGTCTGGACTCTGGCCTGGTCTCTGGCCTGGTCTCTGGTCTGGACTAGTTGACCAGTCTTTGGATGGAAGAGCTCTGCTTGGTCTGTATTCTCTGAACGTATCTCAGATGTATGCTGGTCCAGAACCGTTGTGGGATTCTGTAAACCATCAGCAAAGGAGCTTTATGAAACCAGGCCCCTCCTAATCATTGAAATATTCTTTCTTTTTAAATTTCACGGTTGCTGAATGTACATATTAGTGCTGGACAAGAAGGTTGGAGGGGAAAAGAAAGTAAACGGGACAGAAAAGGACAGAGAGAGAGAGAGAGAAAAGGAACTGGGACAGGGGGACACCAGACAGAAATGAACAGAATGAGATGTTTTCCATGGCTGGTAACAGCTTTGCATCGTCCTCCTGCTCCAGCAGGCCACGCCGTAAACACCAGTCCAAAACGTCCACAGAAGAGCTAAAACGACAGACAGTAACGCGCTGATATGACTCCATGTCGTAGAACTTCCGTGCCACAGAAAGCAGGAGGTGTTTCTATCCGGCTCCACCGTCTCATAGACCTCCTGTGGGGATAAAACTCCTCTTCACTCTTCAGAGTTGCCAACAGTAAATGGACGACTGCCGAGAGCAGCTTCTGTTCAGCTTTTTCATTTCTCTGTTTGGTTCATTAATGCTGTATTTATGTTTCATAACAGACCGCTAGTATTTATTTCCTATGTTACTGGATTAATGACAGAAGTAGTTTGGGTTTGTATGTTTACAGACTCTCTGAGACCTGGTCTGCAGAAATGGATTTTCCCTGCTGAACTGGGTGTTGGTGGCTTGTAGCTGGGCAGAGAATCATTTACTGGTATGAGTTGGTTCATCAATTAAGCTTTTGTTAGAACAAATAATAGAGCTCATGTTTTATCCACAAACTTCCTCATAGATGAAAACCTGCTCTTCAAGGTGTTTCCCCGCGTCTTCCTCATTCAGTCCTGATCACACGATGTCTCCATCTCATCTGACAATCAACAGAAACCTTCATTGTGTCTCATAGACACAATTAAACATCATTTCATGCAGCAGCTTTTCCTTTTACAGAAGTTTTGCCTTAAATGACTCTGGTCCCATTTCTGATTATAAAGCAGATTTTTCTTTCAATTTCCCATTATTCATTCAAACACAACTTTAAACAGACAAACTGAACAAAAGGACATGAAAAGTGTCAGAAGTAGAAGTTTTTTCTGCTTTCCTTTTACTAATGTCAGAACTATAAAATCAGGTTATTATATGTTGTTCACAGTAAAACCACTTCAGGACATCTCAGCTTTTTCCACGTAATTCTCCCACTTTTCTTTATTTTCCTCTACATTTGCTTATGGACTGCTGGAAGCTGCCCCCGTCGTGCCTGTAGGACCTCTGATGACAGTCATCGCCGTATGTTTGCAGGGGGAATTTCCCACCCAGGGAGACGAGGGTTCGGTAAACGGTCGGTCTGCCAAGGAAGAGCAACATATTTCATGTAACTTCTCACAGTTTCTTCTCCTTTTCATGCTAGTTTTACTTCCTGGTGTCCTTAAGCTCTGCTCTAACATCAAGTCCATCATTCTGTTGATCATACTGGTGGAATGGATGAGGTCTGATTTTTCATTAGAATATTTATAGTATGGTGCATCTGTATCTCCGCCCCCCCCCCGCAGAGTTGGCAGATGTGGCTGGGGAGAGGGAAGTCTGGGCTTCCCTGCTTAGGCTGCTGCCCCCGCGACCCGACCCCGGATAAGCAGCAGAAGATGAGGTGCATCTGTAAACCTTAAACTGAAAACCTGCTCACAGAGTTGCCTTCAGCGGATCACCTGAGGACTGTTTACAACTTCTTTGGTTTATTGATTTTAAGATTCTTTTACTTGTTTATAAATGCCTTAATGGTCCTGGGCCTTCTTATTTATCCGACTTTCTTTTTAATTATGAGCCTTCGTGGACCCTGAGGTCCTCTGGTACCGGCCTTTTAGTGGTTCCTAAAGTCAGAACTAAGACATACGGTGAGACCTCTTTCCGTTGTTTTGGTCCTGGACTGTGGAACCGCCTGCCAGAGAGCCTCAGGGCCGCGGAGACTGTTGATGTTTTTAAGAAGAGGCTCAAGACACACCTTTTTAGCTTAGCATTTAACTGAATTTTATTTTACTTTATTTACTTATCTTAATTTACTTCATTTATTAATTTATTTATTTATAAATTGTTTTATTCGATTTCCTATTTTTAATAAATTATTGTGAAATCCTTCTATGTATATATGTATATTTTCTTTTATTGTTGCTCTTATTTCTTACTGCTTCTTAAGGTTATTCATCTTCTGGTTTTAACTCCAGTGTTTTCCTTATGGGGATCCAGCACGCTGGGGGCCCTGCCTGTTTGGTCTGGGGGCTGTTGTCATGGCGACCGCTGCTGTTTGGGTGGCACGGGGTCCACCACTGCAGCTTCACGGCTGCAGGGTGGCCCCGTTGCTGCCTGGGAGTTGTGCGGTTGCTGTGGCAACGGCCCCTATGAGCATGCGGGGGACTGGCTCCTGGTGTGGATGGATCCCGAGGTATTGTCTCCTCACATCATCACCAAGTCAGAATTTTTATCACTTACTGAATGTTTTTAGTTGTTTTATTAACCAGAATTCAGTTAAAGAGACAGTATTCAGGGAATGATGTTTTTCGGGGAATGTGGGTGTGTGTGGGGGGGTTCTTTGCTCTATGTCCTTGTGTGTGTGTGTGTGAGTGTCTGGAAAGAGCTTGTGTCTATTATTTTTAAATGCCTTTTTATCCACTGTTTGTTTTAATCCTTATGACTTGATTTTATCCTGTAAAGCACTTTGTGTTGCCTGAGGCATGAAAAGTGCTCAAGAAATAAAGTTTGAGTTTGAGTTTGAGTTGTGGAAGCAGCAAAGCTTCAGAAGCACGCTGGTCTTCAGCAGATGATCTCAGTTTCCATTCTGAGAACTCATCTGCTCCCATCCAGAATAAATCTTTCTTCAGGCGAAACGCAGCTGGACTCGCAGTGCAGGAAGTTAAAGGTCGATCCCACGGTTACACAAGAAGTCAAGTTCAGCTGGAAAAAGTGAAACGTTAGAAGTACCTGGACAAGGGACGGTGTGACATGAGTGATGTGAGGAGGAAGAGGCGAGGTGCTGGGTGGAGCTGCAGGTGAGTATTTATGCAGGAGCCGATGTGAGGAGGTTAACATGCAGGTATGGCTTTCTGCAGGTGGATCTGTGTGGTCGCCGTGACGACTCTCCTCTCACCAGGTAGGAATCTCATCATTTCTCTCACCTGCATCACTTTGCTGCTTCATCGGCTTAACAGGCATCCTGTTACGAGACGATAAGGAAACAAACATTTCATTTGTCTTTAGCTCCAGTTTACAGATGAACACTGTGATCAAACTGCTTTTTATTTCATCAACTGGGTTTCTAGAGGCATAAATGTTCATGTTAAAGCTGTCGAACTAAACCATAACCCGAAAACTCCACCAAACCCCTGAGCGCCATCAGTTCGTCAGGACGGTCGTGTGTAACTCTGTGGAGTAAACTATGAAGAATAGTTTTTGTTTATATATGATCTACAGAAGTTTTCCCGGTTTTATATCCCGTCCGCTGTTTCGTTTGTTCCCATGAACTGAGTTAGTGGAGGATGTCGATGCTGAACTAGAGGAAGCCCAACAACATGGAGCCACAGGTCATCTTTTAGATATTTGACCCTTCAGGTGATCTACGGAGGTTTTTCTGTCCCGTTCAGGAGATTTACAATCCAGCCACTAAATGAAGATATTATTCAGAGATTCTAGATGGTAAATCTAGAATTATCCATCATAGCACCATAATTTATCAAATCCAGCTTTATTTATAGAGCGCTTCAAAACAACACAGTTGTACAAAATCCCAGGCTCAACAACATTAAAAAAAATAGTAGAAAAACAATAAAATTATTTGTCACAGTAACACACTATATGACAAAAACATTAAAAAGGAGTCAACAACTCATGCAGTGTGAAAAGCCAGTGAAAAAAGGTGACTTAGGAGCAGATTGAAAAGCAGAAAGAGAGCCAGCCTGTCTCAGGTGCAGCGGCAGTAAATTCCATGGTTTCAGACCAACAATTGAAAAGAAGCGCCCCCCCCGGATTTATACTGGACAACCAGCAGGGAGTGATTTATACTGGACAACCAGCAGGGAGTGATTTATACTAGACAACCAGCAGGGAGTGATTTATACTGGACAACCAGTAGGGAGTGATTTATACTGAACAACCAGTAGGGAGTGATTTATACTGGACAACCAGTAGGGAGTGATTTATACTGGACAACCAGTATGGAGTGATTTATACTGAACAACCAGTATGGAGTGATTTATACTGGACAACCAGCAGGGAGTGATTTATACTGAACAACCAGCAGGGAGTGATTTATACTGAACAACCAGTAGGGAGTGATTTATACTGGACAACCAGCAGGGAGTGATTTATACTGGACAACCAGCAGGGAGTGATTTATACTGAACAACCAGCAGGGAGTGATTTATACTGGACGACCAGCAGGGAGTGATTTATACTGGACAACCAGCAGGGAGTGATTTATACTGAACAACCAGTAGGGAGTGATTTATACTGGACAACCAGCAGGGAGTGATTTATACTGAACAACCAGCAGGGAGTGATTTATACTGGACGACCAGCAGGGAGTGATTTATACTGGACAACCAGCAGGGAGTGATTTATACTGAACAACCAGTAGGGAGTGATTTATACTGAACAACCAGTAGGGAGTGATTTATACTGGACAACCAGCAGGGAGTGATTTATACTGGACAACCAGCAGGGAGTGATTTATACTGAACAACCAGTAGGGAGTGATTTATACTGAACAACCAGCAGGGAGTGATTTATACTGAACAACCAGTAGGGAGTGATTTATACTGGACAACCAGTAGGGAGTGATTTATACTGAACAACCAGCAGGGAGTGATTTATACTGGACAACCAGCAGGGAGTGATTTATACTGGACAACCAGTAGGGAGTGATTTATACTGGACAACCAGTATGGAGTGATTTATACTGGACAACCAGTATGGAGTGATTTATACTGGACAACCAGCAGGGAGTGATTTATACTGGACAACCAGTAGGGAGTGATTTATACTGGACAACCAGTAGGGAGTGATTTATACTGAACAACCAGCAGGGAGTGATTTATACTGAACAACCAGTAGGGAGTGATTTATACTGGACAACCAGTAGGGAGTGATTTATACTGGACAACCAGTAGGGAGTGATTTATACTGGACAACCAGTAGGGAGTGATTTATACTGAACAACCAGCAGGGAGTGATTTATACTGGACAACCAGTAGGGAGTGATTTATACTGGACAACCAGTAGGGAGTGATTTATACTGGACAACCAGTAGGGAGTGATTTATACTGAACAACCAGCAGGGAGTGATTTATACTGAACAACCAGTAGGGAGTGATTTATACTGGACAACCAGTAGAGAGTGATTTATACTGGACAACCAGTATGGAGTGATCTGCCAATCGCAGAGAGTGAGCAGGGGTGTAAGACTGAAGCAGAAATACTGTGGGGCAAAACCATGTTGACAAAAACAAATGTTTCAGAACGACAGGAAACCAATGCAGAGACTTTAAAAGCGGAGTTATGTGCTCCTGTTTCTTGGTACCAGTTAAAAGCCTAGCTGCAACGTTCGGGCAACAGTTGGCTGACTGAGCCCAACATAAAGTGTATTTCAGTAATCGAGGCGATTGGTCATAAAAGCATGAATTAAAATCTCAAAATCATGACGAGAATCACATTTTCATCCTAAAAAGTCAAGTGATGATGTAGCCTCTTTCTGTCAAACTTTCCACCAACCAGAGTGTTTCTATTGATGGTAATTCCATGAGGAGCGGCCGAGAGCAGAGACTTTTATTATCAACTTGTCTCGCTCTGAAAAACTCATTTATTCCACGTCAAACAGCTACAGATGTTTTTTTCTTTTGAAGATCTCATTAAATGGTCATTTTGTTGTGTATTTTTTAAGTTTATTTCCTTCTTTCATTGGTTTTATTGGTTTTCTTTGTCTGTGTGTGTGTGTAGGTGTAAATATATGAATGTAAATATAGATAGTAAACTGAATCAGTATGTTGTGACGAGCAGCGACAGAATGGAAAACTAGATGAGTAGAAAGTGGTGGGAACACCAAATAAGTGTACACTTCTTCCCACTCCTTTTTCCAACTCCTTTTATCTCACGTATTATTTAATTATCAAATTATTTAATTATCAAAGGAATTATTATTATCATTATTATTAATATTAATATTTGTGATTAATATTTGATGTATGTATATACGTGTGTGTATGTACATATGTATGTATAGGTATGTACGCATATTTTTCTTATTTTCTTTCATTTGTTCGAAATAAATAAACTAAACTAAACTAATTGTCATTTTAGAGGTTTGCTTTCCTCTGAGGTTTTTTATCGGTCATTTCAGTGAACAGTCACATTGTATGTGTGTGTGTGTGTGCGCGCGCGCGTGTGTGTGTATTAGGGACAATAAATATTACTAGACTTAATGTGTGTCTGAAAAGAGAAATAATTGTTCTTTCTGAGGGGGAAAAAGCCAAGAAGCCGTGTCAGATGCACGGTGGCGCCAAAAAGCAGTTGAGGGGCCGCTAAAACAGGAACAAACACATGTAGCTATGGAGAGGACTTGATCACAGAAAACATGATGTGTCCTGAGTTCTGTAGGAAAGTAGTGTTGGTAATAAATCCTGTTTTCTTCTTCTGGTTGCTCCTTATGCTGCTGTATCTATTCATACGTTCATTTTACATCATTTTCGCCTCATAATCTGCCAGCTGAGGCTGAAACATCACATCTGCAGTCTGACAGGCTTCAGCTTCTACATGCAGGTTTATATAAAGCAAACAAGCAGGTGGACCAAAACTAGCAGAAACCGTCTTGGAAGTTCTCATTTCTCATATCTGTGCTTAGAATTGGTTTTGGTTTACTGGTTTCAGTGCTAAAAACTGGGGACCAGCGTCCCAGTATGTAACTTTCAGCTCCTGCTTTGTGCTCAGATAGAAGTTCAGAGGTTCTTTGCAGAGCTAAATATTTACGTCAGAGCTGGTTTACTTCTTCTGAGCTGCTGAACTGGTTCTCAGAACCTAAATGAGGCCAGATCTCATCACGAACAGTAAACTCACCAGTAAATATTAACAGACTATTTGTTTTCTGTTTTTCAGGGTCTGACTCACAGTTGTCTGGTAAGTTTCATTACTTCCTTGTGTTATATTTAAACATGTTTATGTTGATCAGATGATATTTTATAAGAAATTAGTTATGTAAAACAGGAAGAAATAAGAAGTACTGTAACAAAGCTTGAAAGAATGATTGACTTCAGACCCAAAAATCACAGTTTATGTAATCGCTACCAAGGAAAACTTTGGACACACTTTCCCAAAACTCTTGAAAACTCCTGTTAAAAGCGGCTCATTTATTTGGTGTTTGGAAACCAAAAGTTCCTGCATTTTCTTCAGAACTACTTTTGTGCTGAACATGCTTTTAATGACAATTATCTATCTATCTGCCTATCTGTCTGTCTGTCTATACATCTATCTGTCTATCTATCTATACATCTATATGTCTATCTAGCTATACATCTATCTATCTGTCTGTCTGTCTATACATCCATCTATCTACACATCTATATCTACACATCTATACACACTTTGGCTCTTTAAGAAAACAAAAAAGTACAATTATCAAAAAGAATTGTTTAAATACCATTTATTTGTGATCTCAAAATTGTTGTAGTGCAAAAGGTAACCATCAGTTGGCAGAAGAGAAGAAGTTTATGTGAAATAAGAAGCAACCAACAGAAAGCAGGAAAAACCTCACTGGATCAGCCAGATGCTGGTTTTCCAACACGGATCAGACGAATGTTTAAGGTTCTCTCTTCTCACAGTTTGTGGTCGGGCGCCGCTCAACTCCAGGATCGTTGGAGGACAGGATGCTCCTGCAGGCAGCTGGCCCTGGCAGGTCAGTCTGACCATCGGGGGAACTCACATCTGTGGAGGAACCCTCATCAACGACCAGTGGGTGCTGACTGCAGCTCACTGCCTCAGCTTCCCAGCGTGAGTAACGAGGGTTGGGACCACCAGTCAGTTCAGGAATTTAAAGACAAAACTGTATTTTGATGTTTTCTGTCTTCTCTGATGACCTTAGCTTTCTCCTCCCGGCTCTGACTCTACATCTGGGGCGTCAGAGTCAGGAGGGCCCGAACCCAAACGAGATCACTCTGCCGCTTGCTGGGTTTATTGTTCATCCCAACTACAACTTCACCAGTAATGAGAATGACATCACCCTCTTGAGGCTCCCCATAGCAGTGAATTTCACTGCTTTCATTGCACCAGTCTGCCTGGCCGCCACAAACAGCACCTTCTTCAGTGGCGTGAACAGCTGGGTCACTGGCTGGGGCGACGTCTCATTTGGAGGTGGGTCCTATAAACAGCTCAGCTGGGTTCGTGCCTTAAATGCATGGGAGCAAAGGGGCTCCTGCCTCCGTTCAGGTTTGGATATACCTGTAGCATACACGGCAACGCTCTGCTACGTTGCTGCAAACATTGGAAGCATGACGCGACCAAAACGTTCAGTACTGGAGGTCACCACTAGGGGGCAGCACACAGACCTGGGCTCTGAAATAGCTGCTGATCACACTGTGTTTATGGAATATTTACATGAACAACAATTTATTAATCTGTTGTTAACTGTTAAGACAGGAGTGTTTGTCGCTGTGCAACAGGGAAGAAAAGTCATAAAGATTGTGTGAAGTGAGGCGTGCGAACTCAACACCGCCCACTAGTGGACGAACTAACTTAACACGTGGGAACGTAAAAGTATGAGAGTGATGATGTAAAAATAGTCAACTTTCAGGTTGCATTTCTTGTTTCCAGAAGTTTCCTAGTGTTTCTAAAAATGAAGAGGATAAAATGTAGAAAAGATCAAATCTTGCTGCCATCATATTTTCCATTAAACTATAAAAATGTCTGTGTGTTTATCTCCTACTGGGAACAAAATATGGCTTTTTTTTATTGGTATCCTTGCTACAACACACCCAACTCCAGATATGGAGTCACTGGGCAGAATTTCATAGGTAGATAGATCCAGTTCAGATGTGTTAGGTGTGTTGGAGCAGGGAAACACTGAAGACCTGCAGGGCATCAGCCCCTGAAGTCCTGACTTTGGACCCCTTTGGTGTCCCAGCTTTTTGGACTACTGTGCTGGTCAGGTCTCATAGCACCGGGCTGATGGAGGTGGATTTGTTTCCTGTTTTAGTTCCCGCTTCTTCCCCACAAAACCTGTCGGAGGTGGAGGTGCCGGTTGTGGGAAACACGGAGTGTAAGTGTAGCTATGGAGAGGACGTGATCACAGAAAACATGATGTGTGCTGGGTTACGTAGCGGAGGGAAAGGCCCCTGTCAGGTGAGCTTTACCTGTTTACATCAAGTCTTTTCCCCCCGTGAGGATTACATCTCCTCTGCTGCTCTGAACATGTCTGGTCTTTCAGGGAGATGGAGGAGGTCCTCTGGTGGTCAAACAGGGCGATCGGTGGATTCAGGCAGGAATCCCGAGTTTCGGCAACGGCTGTGCTGAGCCGAACTTCCCAGCAGTCTACACCAGAGTGTCCGAGTATGAGTTGTTTATTAAGGCCGTTCTCTCCGCCAACCAGCCTGGCTTCATCAGATTCAACTCCGACGGGAATAACACTGACCTCAACTTCACATGCCCAGTTTTAAACACAACTTCCACGCCAACCAACCTCACCACGGCGCCATCAACAACCGCCACGCCATCAGCACGTACGTCTCTGTTCATCCAGATGTTCTAAATGTTGATGGAAACTTTTCACAGACTCCGATTATAATTTTTTTCCTCTAGCGGTGGTTTGTGGACGAGCCCAGCTGAACTCTCGGATCGTGGAGGGCAGCTCGGTGGCGACGGCCGGTGAGTGGCCGTGGATGGCGAGCCTCCAGAAGAACGGACGGCATGTGTGTGGTGGGACGCTGGTGGATGTGGACTCTGTGCTGAGCAGTGCTGACTGCTTCTCAGAGTGAGTTCCATTAAAAACGTTCCCAAAGTTTGTTTGTTTTAGCCGAATTTCTTGTTGATTCAGAAAATAATCACATATAGTCATCAGCTAGATCACAAGAAGCTGAATCTGTCTGTCTTTAAACCTCATCTTCCTCCTGTTCTGGATGGTAGTATCCGGAACGTCGTTCCTGTTCTGGATGGTAGTATCCGGAACGTCGTTCCTGTTCTGGATGGTAGTATCAAGAACGTTGTTCCTGTTCTGGATGGTAGTATCCGGAAAGTTGTTCCTGTTCTGGATGGTAGTATCAAGAACGTTGTTCCTATTCTGGATGGTAGTATCAAGAACGTTGTTCCTGTTCTGGATGGTAGTATCAAGAACGTTGTTCCTGTTCTAGGTGGTAGTATCCGGAAAGTTGTTCCTGTTCTGGATGGTAGTATCAAGAACGTTGTTCCTGTTCTGGATGGTAGTATCAAGAACGTTGTTCCTGTTCTGGATGGTAGTATCCGGAACGTCGTTCCTGTTCTAGGTGGTAGTATCCGGAACGTTGTTCCTGTTCTGGATGGTAGTATCTGGAACGTTGTTCCTGTTCTGGATGGTAGTATCTGGAACGTTGTTCCTGTTCTGGATGGTAGTATCCAGAACGTCATTCCTGTTCTGGATGGTAGTATCCGGAACGTCGTTCCTGTTCTGGATGGTGGTATCTGGAACGTCGTTCCTGTTCTGGATGGTGGTATCTGGAACGTCTTTCCTGTTCTGGATGGTAGTATCTGGAACGTCTTTCCTGTTCTGGATGGTAGTATCCGGAACGTCGTTCCTGTTCTGGATGGTAGTATCCGGAATGTCGTTCCTGTTCTGGATGGTAGTATCAAGAACGTCGTTCCTGTTCTGGATGGTAGTATCTGGAACGTCGTTCCTGTTCTGGATGGTGGTATCTGGAACGTCGTTCCTGTTCTGGATGGTGGTATCTGGAACGTCTTTCCTGTTCTGGATGGTAGTATCTGGAACGTCTTTCCTGTTCTGGATGGTAGTATCCGGAACGTCGTTCCTGTTCTGGATGGTAGTATCCGGAATGTCGTTCCTGTTCTGGATGGTAGTATCAAGAACGTCGTTCCTGTTCTGGATGGTAGTATCTGGAACGTCGTTCCTGTTCTGGATAGTAGTATCAAGAACGTTGTTCCTGTTCTGGATGGTAGTATCCGGAACGTCGTTCCTGTTCTAGGTGGTAGTATCCGGAACGTCGTTCCTGTTCTGGATGGTAGTATCTGGAACGTCGTTCCTGTTCTGGATGGTAGTATCAAGAACGTTGTTCCTGTTCTGGATGGTAGTATCAAGAACGTTGTTCCTGTTCTGGATGGTAGTATCAAGAACGTTGTTCCTGTTCTGGATGGTAGTATCCGGAACGTCGTTCCTGTTCTGGATGGTAGTATCAAGAACGTTGTTCCTGTTCTGGATGGTAGTATCAAGAACGTTGTTCCTGTTCTGGATGGTAGTATCAAGAACGTTGTTCCTGTTCTGGATGGTAGTATCCGGAACGTCGTTCCTGTTCTAGGTGGTAGTATCCGGAACGTCGTTCCTGTTCTGGATGGTAGTATCTGGAACGTCGTTCCTGTTCTGGATGGTAGTATCCGGAACGTCGTTCCTGTTCTGGATGGTAGTATCCAGAACGTCGTTCCTGTTCTGGATGGTAGTATCCGGAACGTCGTTCCTGTTCTGGATGGTAGTATCCGGAATGTCGTTCCTGTTCTGGATGGTAGTATCAAGAACGTTGTTCCTGTTCTGGATGGTAGTATCAAGAACGTCGTTCCTGTTCTGGATGGTAGTATCTGGAACGTCGTTCCTGTTCTGGATGGTAGTATCAAGAACGTTGTTCCTGTTCTGGATGGTAGTATCCGGAAAGTTGTTCCTGTTCTGGATGGTAGTATCAAGAACGTTGTTCCTGTTCTGGATGGTAGTATCAAGAACGTTGTTCCTGTTCTGGATGGTAGTATCCGGAACGTCGTTCCTGTTCTAGGTGGTAGTATCCGGAACGTCGTTCCTGTTCTGGATGGTAGTATCTGGAACGTTGTTCCTGTTCTGGATGGTAGTATCAAGAACGTTGTTCCTGTTCTGGATGGTAGTATCAAGAACGTTGTTCCTGTTCTGGATGGTAGTATCCGGAACGTCGTTCCTGTTCTAGGTGGTAGTATCCGGAACGTTGTTCCTGTTCTGGATGGTAGTATCTGGAACGTTGTTCCTGTTCTGGATGGTAGTATCAAGAACGTTGTTCCTGTTCTGGATGGTAGTATCCGGAACGTCGTTCCTGTTCTAGGTGGTAGTATCCGGAACGTCGTTCCTGTCTGGATGGTAGTATCTGGAACGTCTTTCCTGTTCTGGATGGTAGTATCCAGAAAGTCGTTCCTGTTCTGGATGGTAGTATCCGGAACGTCGTTCCTGTTCTGGATGGTGGTATCTGGAACGTCGTTCCTGTTCTGGATGGTGGTATCCGGAACGTCGTTCCTGTTCTGGATGGTAGTATCCGGAACGTCGTTCCTGTTCTGGATGGTAGTATCCGGAACGTCGTTCCTGTTCTGGATGGTAGTATCTGGAACGTCTTTCCTGTTCTGGATGGTAGTATCCGGAACGTTGTTCCTGTTCTGGATGGTAGTATCCAGAACGTCGTTCCTGTTCTGGATGGTGGTATCTGGAACGTCGTTCCTGTTCTGGATGGTGGTATCCGGAACGTCGTTCCTGTTCTGGATGGTGGTATCCGGAACGTCGTTCCTGTTCTGGATGGTGGTATCCGGAACGTCGTTCCTGTTCTGGATGGTGGTATCCGGAACGTCGTTCCTGTTCTGGATGGTAGTATCCGGAACGTCGTTCCTGTTCTGGATGGTAGTATCCGGAACGTCGTTCCTGTTCTGGATGGTGGTATCTGGAACGTCTTTCCTGTTCTGGATGGTAGTATCTGGAACGTCTTTCCTGTTCTGGATGGTAGTATCCGGAACGTCGTTCCTGTTCTGGATGGTAGTATCAAGAACGTCGTTCCTGTTCTGGATGGTAGTATCTGGAACGTCGTTCCTGTTCTGGATGGTAGTATCAAGAACGTTGTTCCTGTTCTGGATGGTAGTATCCGGAAAGTTGTTCCTGTTCTGGATGGTAGTATCAAGAACATTGTTCCTGTTCTGGATGGTAGTATCAAGAACGTTGTTCCTGTTCTGGATGGTAGTATCAAGAACGTTGTTCCTGTTCTGGATGGTAGTATCCGGAACGTCGTTCCTGTTCTAGGTGGTAGTATCCGGAACGTCGTTCCTGTTCTGGATGGTAGTATCTGGAACGTCGTTCCTGTTCTGGATGGTAGTATCAAGAACGTTGTTCCTGTTCTGGATGGTAGTATCCGGAAAGTTGTTCCTGTTCTGGATGGTAGTATCAAGAACGTTGTTCCTGTTCTGGATGGTAGTATCAAGAACGTTGTTCCTGTTCTGGATGGTAGTATCAAGAACGTTGTTCCTGTTCTGGATGGTAGTATCCGGAACGTCGTTCCTGTTCTAGGTGGTAGTATCCGGAACGTCGTTCCTGTTCTGGATGGTAGTATCCGGAACGTCGTTCCTGTTCTGGATGGTAGTATCTGGAACGTCGTTCCTGTTCTGGATGGTAGTATCCGGAACGTCGTTCCTGTTCTGGATGGTAGTATCCGGAATGTCGTTCCTGTTCTGGATGGTAGTATCAAGAACGTTGTTCCTGTTCTGGATGGTAGTATCAAGAACGTCGTTCCTGTTCTGGATGGTAGTATCTGGAACGTTGTTCCTGTTCTGGATGGTAGTATCAAGAACGTTGTTCCTGTTCTGGATGGTAGTATCAAGAACGTTGTTCCTGTTCTGGATGGTAGTATCCGGAAAGTTGTTCCTGTTCTGGATGGTAGTATCAAGAACATTGTTCCTGTTCTGGATGGTAGTATCAAGAACATTGTTCCTGTTCTGGATGGTAGTATCCGGAACGTCGTTCCTGTTCTAGGTGGTAGTATCCGGAACGTCTTTCCTGTTCTGGATGGTAGTATCCGGAACGTTGTTCCTGTTCTGGATGGTAGTATCCAGAACGTCGTTCCTGTTCTGGATGGTGGTATCCGGAACGTCGTTCCTGTTCTGGATGGTGGTATCTGGAACGTCGTTCCTGTTCTGGATGGTGGTATCTGGAACGTCGTTCCTGTTCTGGATGGTGGTATCTGGAACGTCGTTCCTGTTCTGGATGGTGGTATCCGGAACGTCGTTCCTGTTCTGGATGGTAGTATCCGGAACGTCGTTCCTGTTCTGGATGGTAGTATCCGGAACGTCGTTCCTGTTCTGGATGGTAGTATCTGGAACGTTGTTCCTGTTCTGGATGGTAGTATCAAGAACGTTGTTCCTGTTCTGGATGGTAGTATCAAGAACGTTGTTCCTGTTCTGGATGGTAGTATCCGGAAAGTTGTTCCTGTTCTGGATGGTAGTATCAAGAACATTGTTCCTGTTCTGGATGGTAGTATCAAGAACATTGTTCCTGTTCTGGATGGTAGTATCCGGAACGTCGTTCCTGTTCTAGGTGGTAGTATCCGGAACGTCGTTCCTGTCTGGATGGTAGTATCTGGAACGTCTTTCCTGTTCTGGATGGTAGTATCCGGAACGTTGTTCCTGTTCTGGATGGTAGTATCCAGAACGTCGTTCCTGTTCTGGATGGTGGTATCCGGAACGTCGTTCCTGTTCTGGATGGTGGTATCTGGAACGTCGTTCCTGTTCTGGATGGTGGTATCTGGAACGTCGTTCCTGTTCTGGATGGTGGTATCTGGAACGTCGTTCCTGTTCTGGATGGTGGTATCCGGAACGTCGTTCCTGTTCTGGATGGTAGTATCCGGAACGTCGTTCCTGTTCTGGATGGTAGTATCCGGAACGTCGTTCCTGTTCTGGATGGTAGTATCCGGAACGTCGTTCCTGTTCTGGATGGTAGTATCTGGAACGTTGTTCCTGTTCTGGATGGTAGTATCCAGAACGTCGTTCCTGTTCTGGATGGTAGTATCCAGAACGTCGTTCCTGTTCTGGATGGTAGTATCCGGAACGTCGTTCCTGTTCTGGATGGTAGTATCAAGAACGTCGTTCCTGTTCTGGATGGTAGTATCTGGAACGTTGTTCCTGTTCTGGATGGTAGTATCAAGAACGTTGTTCCTGTTCTGGATGGTAGTATCCGGAACGTCGTTCCTGTTCTAGGTGGTAGTATCCGGAACGTCGTTCCTGTCTGGATGGTAGTATCTGGAACGTCTTTCCTGTTCTGGATGGTAGTATCCAGAAAGTCGTTCCTGTTCTGGATGGTAGTATCCGGAACGTCGTTCCTGTTCTGGATGGTGGTATCTGGAACGTCGTTCCTGTTCTGGATGGTAGTATCCGGAAAGTTGTTCCTGTTCTGGATGGTAGTATCAAGAACATTGTTCCTGTTCTGGATGGTAGTATCAAGAACGTTGTTCCTGTTCTGGATGGTAGTATCAAGAACGTTGTTCCTGTTCTGGATGGTAGTATCCGGAACGTCGTTCCTGTTCTAGGTGGTAGTATCCGGAACGTCGTTCCTGTTCTGGATGGTAGTATCTGGAACGTCGTTCCTGTTCTGGATGGTAGTATCAAGAACGTTGTTCCTGTTCTGGATGGTAGTATCCGGAAAGTTGTTCCTGTTCTGGATGGTAGTATCAAGAACGTTGTTCCTGTTCTGGATGGTAGTATCAAGAACGTTGTTCCTGTTCTGGATGGTAGTATCAAGAACGTTGTTCCTGTTCTGGATGGTAGTATCCGGAACGTCGTGCCTGTTCTAGGTGGTAGTATCCGGAACGTCGTTCCTGTTCTGGATGGTAGTATCTGGAACGTCGTTCCTGTTCTGGATGGTAGTATCTGGAACGTTGTTCCTGTTCTGGATGGTAGTATCCGGAACGTCGTTCCTGTTCTGGATGGTAGTATCCGGAATGTCGTTCCTGTTCTGGATGGTAGTATCAAGAACGTTGTTCCTGTTCTGGATGGTAGTATCAAGAACGTCGTTCCTGTTCTGGATGGTAGTATCTGGAACGTTGTTCCTGTTCTGGATGGTAGTATCAAGAACGTTGTTCCTGTTCTGGATGGTAGTATCAAGAACGTTGTTCCTGTTCTGGATGGTAGTATCAAGAACGTTGTTCCTGTTCTGGATGGTAGTATCAAGAACGTTGTTCCTGTTCTGGATGGTAGTATCAAGAACATTGTTCCTGTTCTGGATGGTAGTATCAAGAACATTGTTCCTGTTCTGGATGGTAGTATCAAGAACATTGTTCCTGTTCTGGATGGTAGTATCCGGAACGTCGTTCCTGTTCTAGGTGGTAGTATCCGGAACGTTGTTCCTGTTCTGGATGGTAGTATCAAGAACGTTGTTCCTGTTCTGGATGGTAGTATCAAGAACGTTGTTCCTGTTCTGGATGGTAGTATCAAGAACGTTGTTCCTGTTCTGGATGGTAGTATCCGGAACGTCGTTCCTGTTCTAGGTGGTAGTATCTGGAACGTCTTTCCTGTTCTGGATGGTAGTATCCGGAACGTTGTTCCTGTTCTGGATGGTAGTATCAAGAACGTTGTTCCTGTTCTGGATGGTAGTATCAAGAACGTTGTTCCTGTTCTGGATGGTAGTATCAAGAACGTTGTTCCTGTTCTGGATGGTAGTATCCGGAACGTCGTTCCTGTTCTAGGTGGTAGTATCCGGAACGTCGTTCCTGTTCTGGATGGTAGTATCTGGAACGTCATTCCTGTTCTGGATGGTAGTATCTGGAACGTTGTTCCTGTTCTGGATGGTAGTATCCGGAACGTCGTTCCTGTTCTGGATGGTAGTATCCGGAATGTCGTTCCTGTTCTGGATGGTAGTATCAAGAACGTTGTTCCTGTTCTGGATGGTAGTATCAAGAACGTCGTTCCTGTTCTGGATGGTAGTATCTGGAACGTTGTTCCTGTTCTGGATGGTAGTATCAAGAACGTTGTTCCTGTTCTGGATGGTAGTATCAAGAACGTTGTTCCTGTTCTGGATGGTAGTATCCGGAAAGTTGTTCCTGTTCTGGATGGTAGTATCAAGAACATTGTTCCTGTTCTGGATGGTAGTATCAAGAACATTGTTCCTGTTCTGGATGGTAGTATCCGGAACGTCGTTCCTGTTCTAGGTGGTAGTATCCGGAACGTCGTTCCTGTCTGGATGGTAGTATCTGGAACGTCTTTCCTGTTCTGGATGGTAGTATCCGGAACGTTGTTCCTGTTCTGGATGGTAGTATCCAGAACGTCGTTCCTGTTCTGGATGGTGGTATCCGGAACGTCGTTCCTGTTCTGGATGGTGGTATCCGGAACGTCGTTCCTGTTCTGGATGGTGGTATCTGGAACGTCGTTCCTGTTCTGGATGGTGGTATCTGGAACGTCGTTCCTGTTCTGGATGGTGGTATCCGGAACGTCGTTCCTGTTCTGGATGGTAGTATCCGGAACGTCGTTCCTGTTCTGGATGGTAGTATCCGGAACGTCGTTCCTGTTCTGGATGGTAGTATCCGGAACGTCGTTCCTGTTCTGGATGGTAGTATCCGGAACGTCGTTCCTGTTCTGGATGGTAGTATCCGGAACGTCGTTCCTGTTCTGGATGGTAGTATCAAGAACGTCGTTCCTGTTCTGGATGGTAGTATCAAGAACGTTGTTCCTGTTCTGGATGGTAGTATCAAGAACGTTGTTCCTGTTCTGGATGGTAGTATCCGGAACGTCGTTCCTGTTCTAGGTGGTAGTATCCGGAACGTTGTTCCTGTTCTGGATGGTAGTATCTGGAACGTTGTTCCTGTTCTGGATGGTAGTATCAAGAACGTTGTTCCTGTTCTGGATGGTAGTATCCAGAACAACATTCCTGTCCTGGATGGTAGTATCCGGAACGTCGTTCCTGTTCTGGATGGTGGTATCTGGAATGTCGTTCCTGTTCTGGATGGTGGTATCTGGAACGTCTTTCCTGTTCTGGATGGTAGTATCTGGAACGTCTTTCCTGTTCTGGATGGTAGTATCCGGAACGTCGTTCCTGTTCTGGATGGTAGTATCCGGAACGTCGTTCCTGTTCTGGATGGCAGTATCCGGAATGTCGTTCCTGTTCTGGATGGTAGTATCAAGAACGTTGTTCCTGTTCTGGATGGTAGTATCAAGAACGTCGTTCCTGTTCTGGATGGTAGTATCTGGAACGTCGTTCCGTTTCTGGATGGTAGTATCTGGAACGTCTTTCCTGTTCTGGATGGTAGTATCCGGAACGTCGTTCCTGTTCTGGATGGTAGTATCCGGAACGTCGTTCCTGTTCTGGATGGCAGTATCCGGAATGTCGTTCCTGTTCTGGATGGTAGTATCAACAACGTTGTTCCTGTTCTGGATGGTAGTATCAAGAACGTTGTTCCTGTTCTGGATGGTAGTATCCGGAACGTCGTTCCTGTTCTAGGTGGTAGTATCCGGAACGTCGTTCCTGTCTGGATGGTAGTATCTGGAACGTCTTTCCTGTTCTGGATGGTAGTATCCAGAAAGTCGTTCCTGTTCTGGATGGTAGTATCCGGAACGTCGTTCCTGTTCTGGATGGTGGTATCTGGAACGTCGTTCCTGTTCTGGATGGTGGTATCCGGAACGTCGTTCCTGTTCTGGATGGTAGTATCCGGAACGTCGTTCCTGTTCTGGATGGTAGTATCCGGAACGTCGTTCCTGTTCTGGATGGGAGTATCTGGAACGTCTTTCCTGTTCTGGATGGTAGTATCCGGAACGTTGTTCCTGTTCTGGATGGTAGTATCCAGAACGTCGTTCCTGTTCTGGATGGTGGTATCTGGAACGTCGTTCCTGTTCTGGATGGTGGTATCTGGAACGTCGTTCCTGTTCTGGATGGTGGTATCCGGAACGTCGTTCCTGTTCTGGATGGTGGTATCCGGAACGTCGTTCCTGTTCTGGATGGTAGTATCCGGAACGTCGTTCCTGTTCTGGATGGTAGTATCCGGAACGTCGTTCCTGTTCTGGATGGTAGTATCCGGAACGTCGTTCCTGTTCTGGATGGTAGTATCCGGAACGTCGTTCCTGTTCTGGATGGTAGTATCAAGAACGTCGTTCCTGTTCTGGATGGTAGTATCAAGAACGTTGTTCCTGTTCTGGATGGTAGTATCAAGAACGTTGTTCCTGTTCTGGATGGTAGTATCCGGAACGTCGTTCCTGTTCTAGGTGGTGGTATCCGGAACGTTGTTCCTGTTCTGGATGGTAGTATCAAGAACGTTGTTCCTGTTCTGGATGGTAGTATCCAGAACAACATTCCTGTTCTGGATGGTGGTATCCGGAACGTCGTTCCTGTTCTGGATGGTGGTATCCGGAACGTCGTTCCTGTTCTGGATGGTGGTATCCGGAACGTCGTTCCTGTTCTGGATGGTAGTATCCGGAACGTCGTTCCTGTTCTGGATGGTAGAATCAAGAACGTCGTTCCTGTTCTGGATGGTAGTATCTGGAACGTTGTTCCTGTTCTGGATGGTAGTATCAAGAACGTTGTTCCTGTTCTGGATGGTAGTATCAAGAACGTTGTTCCTGTTCTGGATGGTAGTATCCGGAAAGTTGTTCCTGTTCTGGATGGTAGTATCTGGAACGTTGTTCCTGTTCTGGATGGTAGTATCAAGAACGTTGTTCCTGTTCTGGATGGTAGTATCCGGAACGTCGTTCCTGTTCTAGGTGGTAGTATCCGGAACGTCGTTCCTGTCTGGATGGTAGTATCTGGAACGTCTTTCCTGTTCTGGATGGTAGTATCCAGAAAGTCGTTCCTGTTCTGGATGGTAGTATCCGGAACGTCGTTCCTGTTCTGGATGGTGGTATCTGGAACGTCGTTCCTGTTCTGGATGGTGGTATCCGGAACGTCGTTCCTGTTCTGGATGGTAGTATCCGGAACGTCGTTCCTGTTCTGGATGGTAGTATCCAGAACGTCGTTCCTGTTCTGGATGGTAGTATCCAGAACGTCGTTCCTGCTCTGGATGGTAGTATCCAGAACGTCGTTCCTGTTCTGGATGGTAGTATCCGGAACGTTGTTCCTGTTCTGGATGGTAGTATCCAGAACGTCGTTCCTGTTCTGGATGGTGGTATCTGGAACGTCGTTCCTGTTCTGGATGGTGGTATCTGGAACGTCGTTCCTGTTCTGGATGGTGGTATCCGGAACGTCGTTCCTGTTCTGGATGGTGGTATCCGGAACGTCGTTCCTGTTCTGGATGGTAGTATCCGGAACGTCGTTCCTGTTCTGGATGGTAGTATCCGGAACGTCGTTCCTGTTCTGGATGGTAGTATCCGGAACGTCGTTCCTGTTCTGGATGGTAGTATCCGGAACGTCGTTCTTGTTCTGGATGGTAGTATCAAGAACGTCGTTCCTGTTCTGGATGGTAGTATCAAGAACGTTGTTCCTGTTCTGGATGGTAGTATCAGGAACGTCGTTCCTGTTCTAGGTGGTAGTATCCGGAACGTCGTTCCTGTTCTGGATGGTAGTATCTGGAACGTTGTTCCTGTTCTGGATGGTAGTATCAAGAACGTTGTTCCTGTTCTGGATGGTAGTATCCAGAACAACATTCCTGTTCTGGATGGTGGTATCCGGAACGTCGTTCCTGTTCTGGATGGTGGTATCCGGAACGTCGTTCCTGTTCTGGATGGTGGTATCCGGAACGTCGTTCCTGTTCTGGATGGTAGTATCCGGAACGTCGTTCCTGTTCTGGATGGTAGAATCAAGAACGTCGTTCCTGTTCTGGATGGTAGTATCTGGAACGTTGTTCCTGTTCTGGATGGTAGTATCAAGAACGTTGTTCCTGTTCTGGATGGTAGTATCAAGAACGTTGTTCCTGTTCTGGATGGTAGTATCCGGAAAGTTGTTCCTGTTCTGGATGGTAGTATCAAGAACATTGTTCCTGTTCTGGATGGTAGTATCAAGAACATTGTTCCTGTTCTGGATGGTAGTATCCGGAACGTCGTTCCTGTTCTAGGTGGTAGTATCCGGAACGTCGTTCCTGTCTGGATGGTAGTATCTGGAACGTCTTTCCTGTTCTGGATGGTAGTATCCGGAACGTTGTTCCTGTTCTGGATGGTAGTATCCGGAACGTCGTTCCTGTTCTGGATGGTGGTATCCGGAACGTCGTTCCTGTTCTGGATGGTGGTATCTGGAACGTCGTTCCTGTTCTGGATGGTGGTATCTGGAACGTCGTTCCTGTTCTGGATGGTGGTATCTGGAACGTCGTTCCTGTTCTGGATGGTGGTATCTGGAACGTCGTTCCTGTTCTGGATGGTGGTATCCGGAACGTCGTTCCTGTTCTGGATGGTAGTATCCGGAACGTTGTTCCTGTTCTGGATGGTAGTATCCGGAACGTCGTTCCTGTTCTGGATGGTAGTATCCGGAACGTCGTTCCTGTTCTGGATGGTAGTATCCGGAACGTCGTTCCTGTTCTGGATGGTAGTATCAAGAACGTCGTTCCTGTTCTGGATGGTAGTATCAAGAACGTTGTTCCTGTTCTGGATGGTAGTATCAAGAACGTTGTTCCTGTTCTGGATGGTAGTATCCGGAACGTCGTTCCTGTTCTAGGTGGTAGTATCCGGAACGTTGTTCCTTTTCTGGATGGTAGTATCTGGAACGTTGTTCCTGTTCTGGATGGTAGTATCAAGAACGTGGTTCCTGTTCTGGATGGTAGTATCCAGAACAACATTCCTGTCCTGGATGGTAGTATCCGGAACGTCGTTCCTGTTCTGGATGGTGGTATCTGGAATGTCGTTCCTGTTCTGGATGGTGGTATCTGGAACGTCTTTCCTGTTCTGGATGGTAGTATCTGGAACGTCTTTCCTGTTCTGGATGGTAGTATCCGGAACGTCGTTCCTGTTCTGGATGGTAGTATCCGGAACGTCGTTCCTGTTCTGGATGGTAGTATCCGGAACGTCGTTCCTGTTCTGGATGGTAGTATCTGGAACGTCGTTCCTGTTCTGGATGGTAGTATCAAGAACGTCGTTCCTGTTCTGGATGGTAGTATCAAGAACGTCGTTCCTGTTCTGGATGGTAGTATCAAGAACGTTGTTCCTGTTCTGGATGGTAGTATCAAGAACGTCGTTCCTGTTCTGGATGGTAGTATCTGGAACGTCGTTCCTGTTCTGGATGGTAGTATCAAGAACGTTGTTCCTGTTCTGGATGGTAGTATCCGGAAAGTTGTTCCTGTTCTGGATGGTAGTATCAAGAACGTTGTTCCTGTTCTGGATGGTAGTATCAAGAACGTTGTTCCTGTTCTGGATGGTAGTATCCGGAACGTCGTTCCTGTTCTAGGTGGTAGTATCCGGAACGTCGTTCCTGTTCTGGATGGTAGTATCTGGAACGTTGTTCCTGTTCTGGATGGTAGTATCTGGAACGTTGTTCCTGTTCTGGATGGTAGTATCCAGAACGTCGTTCCTGTTCTGGATGGTAGTATCCGGAACGTCGTTCCTGTTCTGGATGGTAGTATCCGGAACGTCGTTCCTGTTCTGGATGGTAGTATCTGGAACGTTGTTCCTGTTCTGGATGGTAGTATCAAGAACGTTGTTCCTGTTCTGGATGGTAGTATCCGGAACGTCGTTCCTGTTCTAGGTGGTAGTATCCGGAACGTCGTTCCTGTCTGGATGGTAGTATCTGGAACGTCTTTCCTGTTCTGGATGGTAGTATCCAGAAAGTCGTTCCTGTTCTGGATGGTAGTATCCGGAACGTCGTTCCTGTTCTGGATGGTGGTATCTGGAACGTCGTTCCTGTTCTGGATGGTGGTATCCGGAACGTCGTTCCTGTTCTGGATGGTAGTATCCGGAACGTCGTTCCTGTTCTGGATGGTAGTATCCGGAACGTCGTTCCTGTTCTGGATGGTAGTATCTGGAACGTCTTTCCTGTTCTGGATGGTAGTATCCGGAACGTTGTTCCTGTTCTGGATGGTAGTATCCAGAACGTCGTTCCTGTTCTGGATGGTGGTATCTGGAACGTCGTTCCTGTTCTGGATGGTGGTATCTGGAACGTCGTTCCTGTTCTGGATGGTGGTATCCGGAACGTCGTTCCTGTTCTGGATGGTGGTATCCGGAACGTCGTTCCTGTTCTGGATGGTAGTATCCGGAACGTCGTTCCTGTTCTGGATGGTAGTATCCGGAACGTCGTTCCTGTTCTGGATGGTAGTATCCGGAACGTCGTTCCTGTTCTGGATGGTAGTATCCGGAACGTCGTTCCTGTTCTGGATGGTAGTATCCGGAACGTCGTTCCTGTTCTGGATGGTAGTATCAAGAACGTCGTTCCTGTTCTGGATGGTAGTATCAAGAACGTTGTTCCTGTTCTGGATGGTAGTATCAAGAACGTTGTTCCTGTTCTGGATGGTAGTATCCGGAACGTCGTTCCTGTTCTGGATGGTAGTATCTGGAACGTTGTTCCTGTTCTGGATGGTAGTATCAAGAACGTTGTTCCTGTTCTGGATGGTAGTATCCAGAACAACATTCCTGTTCTGGATGGTAGTATCCGGAACGTCGTTCCTGTTCTGGATGGTGGTATCCGGAACGTCGTTCCTGTTCTGGATGGTGGTATCTGGAACGTCGTTCCTGTTCTGGATGGTAGTATCTGGAACGTCGTTCCTGTTCTGGATGGTAGTATCAAGAACGTTGTTCCTGTTCTGGATGGTAGTATCCGAAAAGTTGTTCCTGTTCTGGATGGTAGTATCAAGAACGTTGTTCCTGTTCTGGATGGTAGTATCAAGAACGTTGTTCCTGTTCTGGATGGTAGTATCCGGAACGTCGTTCCTGTTCTAGGTGGTAGTATCCGGAACGTCGTTCCTGTTCTGGATGGTAGTATCTGGAACGTCGTTCCTGTTCTGGATGGTAGTATCTGGAACGTTGTTCCTGTTCTGGATGGTAGTATCCAGAACGTCGTTCCTGTTCTGGATGGTAGTATCCGGAACGTCGTTCCTGTTCTGGATGGTAGTATCCGGAACGTCGTTCCTGTTCTGGATGGTAGTATCCGGAATGTCGTTCCTGTTCTGGATGGTAGTATCAAGAACGTCGTTCCTGTTCTGGATGGTAGTATCAAGAACGTCGTTCCTGTTCTGGATGGTAGTATCAAGAACGTCGTTCCTGTTCTGGATGGTAGTATCTGGAACGTTGTTCCTGTTCTGGATGGTAGTATCAAGAACGTTGTTCCTGTTCTGGATGGTAGTATCCGGAAAGTTGTTCCTGTTCTGGATGGTAGTATCAAGAACGTTGTTCCTGTTCTGGATGGTATTATCAAGAACGTTGTTCCTGTTCTGGATGGTAGTATCCGGAACGTCGTTCCTGTTCTAGGTGGTAGTATCCGGAACGTCGTTCCTGTCTGGATGGTAGTATCCGGAACGTCTTTCCTGTTCTGGATGGTAGTATCCAGAAAGTCGTTCCTGTTCTGGATGGTGGTATCCGGAACGTCGTTCCTGTTCTGGATGGTGGTATCCGGAACGTCGTTCCTGTTCTGGATGGTGGTATCCGGAACGTCGTTCCTGTTCTGGATGGTAGTATCCGGAACGTCGTTCCTGTTCTGGATGGTAGTATCCGGAACGTCGTTCCTGTTCTGGATGGTAGTATCCGGAACGTCGTTCCTGTTCTGGATGGTAGTATCAAGAACGTCGTTCTTGTTCTGGATGGTAGTATCAAGAACGTCGTTCCTGTTCTGGATGGTAGTATCAAGAACGTTGTTCCTGTTCTGGATGGTAGTATCCGGAAAGTTGTTCCTGTTCTGGATGGTAGTATCAAGAACGTTGTTCCTGTTCTGGATGGTATTATCAAGAACGTTGTTCCTGTTCTGGATGGTAGTATCCGGAACGTCGTTCCTGTTCTAGGTGGTAGTATCCGGAACGTCGTTCCTGTCTGGATGGTAGTATCCGGAACGTCTTTCCTGTTCTGGATGGTAGTATCCAGAAAGTCGTTCCTGTTCTGGATGGTGGTATCCGGAACGTCGTTCCTGTTCTGGATGGTGGTATCCGGAACGTCGTTCCTGTTCTGGATGGTGGTATCCGGAACGTCGTTCCTGTTCTGGATGGTAGTATCCGGAACGTCGTTCCTGTTCTGGATGGTAGTATCCGGAACGTCGTTCCTGTTCTGGATGGTAGTATCCGGAACGTCGTTCCTGTTCTGGATGGTAGTATCAAGAACGTCGTTCTTGTTCTGGATGGTAGTATCAAGAACGTCGTTCCTGTTCTGGATGGTAGTATCAAGAACGTTGTTCCTGTTCTGGATGGTAGTATCAGGAACGTCGTTCCTGTTCTAGGTGGTAGTATCCGGAACGTCGTTCCTGTTCTGGATGGTAGTATCTGGAACGTTGTTCCTGTTCTGGATGGTAGTATCAAGAACGTTGTTCCTGTTCTGGATGGTAGTATCCAGAACAACATTCCTGTTCTGGATGGTGGTATCCGGAACGTCGTTCCTGTTCTGGATGGTGGTATCCGGAACGTCGTTCCTGTTCTGGATGGTGGTATCCGGAACGTCGTTCCTGTTCTGGATGGTAGTATCCGGAACGTCGTTCCTGTTCTGGATGGTAGAATCAAGAACGTCGTTCCTGTTCTGGATGGTAGTATCTGGAACGTTGTTCCTGTTCTGGATGGTAGTATCAAGAACGTTGTTCCTGTTCTGGATGGTAGTATCAAGAACGTTGTTCCTGTTCTGGATGGTAGTATCCGGAAAGTTGTTCCTGTTCTGGATGGTAGTATCAAGAACATTGTTCCTGTTCTGGATGGTAGTATCAAGAACATTGTTCCTGTTCTGGATGGTAGTATCCGGAACGTCGTTCCTGTTCTAGGTGGTAGTATCCGGAACGTCGTTCCTGTCTGGATGGTAGTATCTGGAACGTCTTTCCTGTTCTGGATGGTAGTATCCGGAACGTTGTTCCTGTTCTGGATGGTAGTATCCGGAACGTCGTTCCTGTTCTGGATGGTGGTATCCGGAACGTCGTTCCTGTTCTGGATGGTGGTATCTGGAACGTCGTTCCTGTTCTGGATGGTGGTATCTGGAACGTCGTTCCTGTTCTGGATGGTGGTATCTGGAACGTCGTTCCTGTTCTGGATGGTGGTATCTGGAACGTCGTTCCTGTTCTGGATGGTGGTATCCGGAACGTCGTTCCTGTTCTGGATGGTAGTATCCGGAACGTTGTTCCTGTTCTGGATGGTAGTATCCGGAACGTCGTTCCTGTTCTGGATGGTAGTATCCGGAACGTCGTTCCTGTTCTGGATGGTAGTATCCGGAACGTCGTTCCTGTTCTGGATGGTAGTATCAAGAACGTCGTTCCTGTTCTGGATGGTAGTATCAAGAACGTTGTTCCTGTTCTGGATGGTAGTATCAAGAACGTTGTTCCTGTTCTGGATGGTAGTATCCGGAACGTCGTTCCTGTTCTAGGTGGTAGTATCCGGAACGTTGTTCCTTTTCTGGATGGTAGTATCTGGAACGTTGTTCCTGTTCTGGATGGTAGTATCAAGAACGTGGTTCCTGTTCTGGATGGTAGTATCCAGAACAACATTCCTGTCCTGGATGGTAGTATCCGGAACGTCGTTCCTGTTCTGGATGGTGGTATCTGGAATGTCGTTCCTGTTCTGGATGGTGGTATCTGGAACGTCTTTCCTGTTCTGGATGGTAGTATCTGGAACGTCTTTCCTGTTCTGGATGGTAGTATCCGGAACGTCGTTCCTGTTCTGGATGGTAGTATCCGGAACGTCGTTCCTGTTCTGGATGGTAGTATCCGGAACGTCGTTCCTGTTCTGGATGGTAGTATCTGGAACGTCGTTCCTGTTCTGGATGGTAGTATCAAGAACGTCGTTCCTGTTCTGGATGGTAGTATCAAGAACGTCGTTCCTGTTCTGGATGGTAGTATCAAGAACGTTGTTCCTGTTCTGGATGGTAGTATCAAGAACGTCGTTCCTGTTCTGGATGGTAGTATCTGGAACGTCGTTCCTGTTCTGGATGGTAGTATCAAGAACGTTGTTCCTGTTCTGGATGGTAGTATCCGGAAAGTTGTTCCTGTTCTGGATGGTAGTATCAAGAACGTTGTTCCTGTTCTGGATGGTAGTATCAAGAACGTTGTTCCTGTTCTGGATGGTAGTATCCGGAACGTCGTTCCTGTTCTAGGTGGTAGTATCCGGAACGTCGTTCCTGTTCTGGATGGTAGTATCTGGAACGTTGTTCCTGTTCTGGATGGTAGTATCTGGAACGTTGTTCCTGTTCTGGATGGTAGTATCCAGAACGTCGTTCCTGTTCTGGATGGTAGTATCCGGAACGTCGTTCCTGTTCTGGATGGTAGTATCCGGAACGTCGTTCCTGTTCTGGATGGTAGTATCTGGAACGTTGTTCCTGTTCTGGATGGTAGTATCAAGAACGTTGTTCCTGTTCTGGATGGTAGTATCCGGAACGTCGTTCCTGTTCTAGGTGGTAGTATCCGGAACGTCGTTCCTGTCTGGATGGTAGTATCTGGAACGTCTTTCCTGTTCTGGATGGTAGTATCCAGAAAGTCGTTCCTGTTCTGGATGGTAGTATCCGGAACGTCGTTCCTGTTCTGGATGGTGGTATCTGGAACGTCGTTCCTGTTCTGGATGGTGGTATCCGGAACGTCGTTCCTGTTCTGGATGGTAGTATCCGGAACGTCGTTCCTGTTCTGGATGGTAGTATCCGGAACGTCGTTCCTGTTCTGGATGGTAGTATCTGGAACGTCTTTCCTGTTCTGGATGGTAGTATCCGGAACGTTGTTCCTGTTCTGGATGGTAGTATCCAGAACGTCGTTCCTGTTCTGGATGGTGGTATCTGGAACGTCGTTCCTGTTCTGGATGGTGGTATCTGGAACGTCGTTCCTGTTCTGGATGGTGGTATCCGGAACGTCGTTCCTGTTCTGGATGGTGGTATCCGGAACGTCGTTCCTGTTCTGGATGGTAGTATCCGGAACGTCGTTCCTGTTCTGGATGGTAGTATCCGGAACGTCGTTCCTGTTCTGGATGGTAGTATCCGGAACGTCGTTCCTGTTCTGGATGGTAGTATCCGGAACGTCGTTCCTGTTCTGGATGGTAGTATCCGGAACGTCGTTCCTGTTCTGGATGGTAGTATCAAGAACGTCGTTCCTGTTCTGGATGGTAGTATCAAGAACGTTGTTCCTGTTCTGGATGGTAGTATCAAGAACGTTGTTCCTGTTCTGGATGGTAGTATCCGGAACGTCGTTCCTGTTCTGGATGGTAGTATCTGGAACGTTGTTCCTGTTCTGGATGGTAGTATCAAGAACGTTGTTCCTGTTCTGGATGGTAGTATCCAGAACAACATTCCTGTTCTGGATGGTAGTATCCGGAACGTCGTTCCTGTTCTGGATGGTGGTATCCGGAACGTCGTTCCTGTTCTGGATGGTGGTATCTGGAACGTCGTTCCTGTTCTGGATGGTAGTATCTGGAACGTCGTTCCTGTTCTGGATGGTAGTATCAAGAACGTTGTTCCTGTTCTGGATGGTAGTATCCGAAAAGTTGTTCCTGTTCTGGATGGTAGTATCAAGAACGTTGTTCCTGTTCTGGATGGTAGTATCAAGAACGTTGTTCCTGTTCTGGATGGTAGTATCCGGAACGTCGTTCCTGTTCTAGGTGGTAGTATCCGGAACGTCGTTCCTGTTCTGGATGGTAGTATCTGGAACGTCGTTCCTGTTCTGGATGGTAGTATCTGGAACGTTGTTCCTGTTCTGGATGGTAGTATCCAGAACGTCGTTCCTGTTCTGGATGGTAGTATCCGGAACGTCGTTCCTGTTCTGGATGGTAGTATCCGGAACGTCGTTCCTGTTCTGGATGGTAGTATCCGGAATGTCGTTCCTGTTCTGGATGGTAGTATCAAGAACGTCGTTCCTGTTCTGGATGGTAGTATCAAGAACGTCGTTCCTGTTCTGGATGGTAGTATCAAGAACGTCGTTCCTGTTCTGGATGGTAGTATCTGGAACGTTGTTCCTGTTCTGGATGGTAGTATCAAGAACGTTGTTCCTGTTCTGGATGGTAGTATCCGGAAAGTTGTTCCTGTTCTGGATGGTAGTATCAAGAACGTTGTTCCTGTTCTGGATGGTATTATCAAGAACGTTGTTCCTGTTCTGGATGGTAGTATCCGGAACGTCGTTCCTGTTCTAGGTGGTAGTATCCGGAACGTCGTTCCTGTCTGGATGGTAGTATCCGGAACGTCTTTCCTGTTCTGGATGGTAGTATCCAGAAAGTCGTTCCTGTTCTGGATGGTGGTATCCGGAACGTCGTTCCTGTTCTGGATGGTGGTATCCGGAACGTCGTTCCTGTTCTGGATGGTGGTATCCGGAACGTCGTTCCTGTTCTGGATGGTAGTATCCGGAACGTCGTTCCTGTTCTGGATGGTAGTATCCGGAACGTCGTTCCTGTTCTGGATGGTAGTATCCGGAACGTCGTTCCTGTTCTGGATGGTAGTATCAAGAACGTCGTTCCTGTTCTGGATGGTAGTATCAAGAACGTTGTTCCTGTTCTGGATGGTAGTATCCGGAAAGTTGTTCCTGTTCTGGATGGTAGTATCAAGAACGTCGTTCCTGTTCTGGATGGTAGTATCCGGAACGTCGTTCCTGTTCTAGGTGGTAGTATCCGGAACGTCGTTCCGGTTCTGGATGGTAGTATCTGGAACGTCTTTCCTGTTCTGGATGGTAGTATCTGGAACGTCTTTCCTGTTCTGGATGGTAGTATCCGGAATGTTTCTAGGATCCACGTCTATCTTTGACATGTGGTAAAACCTGTTGGGAATTTTTCCTGGATTTTCTTACCATTTATTGTGGAGTTTTATGTTGATATACTGAAAAAGGTTCCATCTCTCAATGAGGAAGATTCCTTCACATCATTCCTGCATCCAGATGCTGATCCAGATCAGAGTCTAAGGTCGACCAGGACCTGTTCTCAGGAACACATCATGAAGATCCCTCCAGGAGGTTTTGTGTAAATGCAGACGGATAAGCTGGCAATAGCTTAACCTCTACACCTCCATGGTGAAGGGGATATAAAAGATTCCAAGGAGATGTTTCACAATTCATATGGCCTTTAAAGACATGAATCATTTACGTCTCTCTCTGCCTCCGTCCTCCTTCATAGTCTGGTCACGTCGGGTCTAAACTACTGCAACTCCCTTCTACTTGGTCTCCCTCAGAAAAGCTGCAGCTGGTTCAGGATTAATCCGCTGGTGTCATAATGAGGACTCCCATCACATCTCGCCTGTGTGACAACAGCTTCACTGGCTTCCTGTTTCCTTCAGCATCCAATTTATAACCTAGTTATTCTCTAACAAGCTCATCTAGAAGTTGCCCATCGTACATCTCTGACTTAATGATACAGTACAATACAACTTTATTTATAAGGCACTTTAAAAACAACAATGTTGACCAAAGTGCCACATTGTCGGGGGTTAAAAAAAAACAAAAAACGGAATAAATAACATACATTAGGACAACTTAAAAAAATTTGACATCTAAAAACGATTTAAAAAATAAAAAATAAAAGCAATCAAATTAAAACAATCAAAATAAAATCAGATCTAAAAAGTCAACTTATTGTGCGGAAAGCCAGCTTAAACAAACGGGTCTTCAGTACAGATTTAAAATCAGATACAGTGGAGGCCTATCTAACGTGTAAAGGAAGCTCATTCCACAGTTTAGGTGCAGCCACCGCAAACGCTCGGTCCCCTCTGAGCTTCCCTTTCATCCTTGGTACAGACAGAAGTAGTTGGTCAGCTGACCTGAGATGATGATGATTTATTTCAGACAGGTCAAAATACATATATGTGTTCAGATCCGACTCGAGACTTTACAAACTCTGCTGCTTCCTGTCACCCTTCCACTAAAATCAGTCCCTTGTCTTGTTTTTTGTTTCTGTATTTATTGTTGTTTTGCTGTTATTATTGTTGTTGTTGTGCTAACGCGTCAAAGCGAGTGGTGAAACATTAATTTTGAGTCTTTAAGTTTAAAAAGTGCTCAGCTGTCCCGTAAAAGCTTTTTTCTGCGCTCCTTCTCTGTTACATGAAAACGGTGATTTGGAAACATTTCTGTTTGGACATACCTGGATTACAATCTGTAAAAAGGTTCTCTTTCCTAGCTTCTATTTTTGCACAGATCCTCACCACAGGTTAGTTTGCTAACTCCCAGGTAAACTGGGGGTCTATCTTGTAATTCAGAGGGTAGTATCATCTTCTGCAGAGACCGTTGCACACACAGTCCTTGTAGTTGTGGACGTGTACAACAAAACACTTGGATGTTTTATGTTTCAGCAGCATTTAATCCTGACTACGTCGTCCTCTTTCCCACAGCCCTCCTGTGGCGTCTGAGTGGACGGTTGTGTTGGGTCGTCTGAAGCAGAATGGATCAAACCCCGCCGAGGTATCCGTCAGAGTGTCAAACATCACTCTGAGCAACCTGACGGGGTCAAACGTGGCAGTGCTTCAGCTAGCGGCGCAGCCCACCCTGACTGACCGCATCCAACCCATCTGTCTGGACGTCGGACGAAGCTTCCCTCCAGGATCTGCATGCTGGGCGGCTGGCTGGAGCTCAGGGCGAGGAGGAGGTAAATCCACAGCACACAGGCCAAGATGCCACGATTAAACAAGCCACACTGACTCCATCAACTCTTCTTTTTTCATTTGCTCCTCAGAAGAGCAAATCCTGCAGGAGGTCCGGACTACGGTGCAAAGTTGTGGGAATGCTTCATCAGCTGAAAGCATTTGTACAGGACAGTTTACTCAGGAACAGGTAAGTGGTGGGGGGAGGTGCTCATATTTACATCAACCTGACCAAATATCACACCCGAACAAAGAGGCTGAGTGGAGGAAGACTGCCTGACAATGCTTCATGAAGTCACTTTCACACAAACTCGTAGTTTAATTTTAGCTTTTACCTCTGAGGGAACGCTGCATCATAGAAGAACGGCCGCTTGAACAGGGGCGCATCCAGGAAATTTTAACAGGGTGGCCAATCATGAGGTGTCAACAACTACAATGTCTAGCAGGATTATTGTTAACGTCAGTCCCATCCATAGACTGTGTATGAAAGATGGATGGCGCCTTCGGCGGTAAAAAGTGACGCCTATGTGGAACTGCATAAAAGCGCAGTTCCCCTTTCATCCACTAGGGGCTCCAAAACAGAGCAAATCCCCATAGACTCCCATGTTAAAAAGACCAACTTCACAGCAGAAATAAACATGTTTACAGCCGGGTAAAAAAAAAATCCATTTCAGCTTTAATAGGTCAGGTTTACCTTTATGACAACTGTGGGGGGAGTGAATTTTTTTCTAATCCCCCCCATTTAAAAGCAATTTAATCTTGAAATTCGGCATATTTAGGGGCGTGTCCTTTTGATTGACAGGTACCAATCTCCCGCTTCAAGTGGTTTTTAGCCAGTTAACAACGTGACAGCTTTAGCCCGCTTACCTCCGTTAGCTGGTTAGCTCCTGTTATCTCTGAGTTAGCTCGGTTAGCTCTTAGCTACAGAAAGCTCGGAGTTCGCTGGATGTCAATCATCTACCATGATGCTCACAGCCCCCCTCTAAGCTCCACCTCTTGGCCCATATTTTTATTTTCTGGGTGAGACGACACGCATGCCCCTGCCAAAATGGCGATGGTAGGAACCGCCCACCGAGCTTCAATTCAGCTCTTCAGAAACCTACTGGTGACGTCACGGAGGCTCCGCCCATCTTTTATATACAGTCTATGGTTCCATCCAGTGTGTTAAATCCAGGACTTCTCAGGTGCCTGGAAACCCTTAAAATGAAACAAAGCTTAGTTTCCATATTTATAAAGTTTTTAGGTAGAAGCACAGACTTCCACCACTGTTTGTGGGTACTGGTTTTTAAGTTAGAAGCTCTAATGGAAATGTTATCCTCAATTAATGCAAAGTACAAACCTACTGGAGGTCTCATGACTTTAAACAGCTTGCCTGTTAATACAAACACTACTTCATACCATAAAGTCAGAGACTTGTTCTCATAGTTTAGGTCTTCTACAAGCTGCAGGACTGATGTCCTCATTTCTGTCCACCATCACATTGTGCCTGATCTTCTAACATTATACATGGAAAACATCACAAAAACCTGGAACAGAGGTTGAATCTTGCTGAAGGCACATGATTCCTGGAATTTTTTTCTCATCTGCAACAAAGCAAGCAGAAGTTTTAAACAGAAATCTGATGTAAATGTTTTACTCACTAGTTGAAAATTTATTGGAAGAAACTGTTGAAAATTTCGAAGGACTCAAAGTAGTACCGACAAACCGAAAAGCTTTTGTGTCTTTTTGGTTGTTCAGAGAGCAGCCTGTTGTTGTCTGCAGAACAAAACAGTAAATTTTCATCACGTTGAAAAGAAATTTGAAGAAAAATCTCAGAGGATCGACACTGAAAAACCAACAGTGCAGCGACCTTTTGTTTTCACTGCAAAAGACCCCGATGTGTCAAAGATTATTGATGTTCCTGGATGTTTACACCTTTAAAGAATCTTTTTTTTTTTTTTTTTTTAAATCCTGGCTCCAGGCGATGATCCGGATCACCCCTAAAATCTAATCACTTTTCTTTATTCCTTTAAATTTAATCAAAATGTGTCCGTAACTTTTTTTTAACATATATCGCCAAAAAGCCTATCTTAAAAGTTTTACACAGTATTTCTTTTTTCATTTTTATATTGTGTAGAAGTCCAAATTGACTTCAGATTTAAAAAATGTGAATTTTCTCCCATTTTTTGTCTTGGGTTGAGCTTTTAAAGTTTAATTTGAAGTTTATATTTATTACACAAACTGACACAATGGTTCCTGTGTGGTCTCTCAGGGGGACACCGGCGGTCCTCTCATGTGTAAGCAGGACGGTTCCTGGTTCCAGGTCGCTGCGCTGACCGCTGCAAATGGCTCCGCCAGGAAAAAACGAGAAGATGCAGTCAAAGTTTTTGAAAAAATGAGCCGCTTTCAGAGCTTCCTGACCCGGACTCTGGGGACGCTCTTGTCTCCAGCTTCCAGCAGCAACACGACTACCACCACCAACTCTACCATCTCTGCTACGACCAGCGGCAACACTCCCACCAACTCCCCCTTCTTCTCCAGTCTCTGTCTGCTCTTCTTCGCCTTCTGGGTCCAGCTTCTTTCATAGAGATGTCTAAACTGCCTGGTTTACATGATGTGTCTTGCACAGATGAATGTTGACAAACCTCATATCATATACACAACTTTAAGCTTTGAAACTACAACTAAACTCTGCCTGGAAACAAAACACAAAGCAAAGCAACCAGCGTCCTACCTGTTGTACATGTAACAGTATGTTTTTAATCTTTAAAACTTAATATGATGTAAACTTAATAATGACTTAATAGCTTGTCTGAATGTGTGAAAATTGAACCAAATCAATGTTTAATTTGAGGAATTGTACCATTTCGCTGGAAATGTGCAGCGTCTGCTGGTTAAAGAAAAACTGATTTTTTTTGTTTTGATTGTTTTGTACAAACCTTTAAATAAATGATTAAATGACAAAGACGAGGGTTTCTTCTCAGACATGCAATCATTCCTTTTTTCCAGAAACAGTTCTCCAGATCATAGAAAGATTTTCCAAAAACCTTTATTGAATGTTTCTAACTTTATATAGACACCTCTCTCTCTCTCTCTCTATGAATATATGTATGTATGTATGTATGTATGTATACAGGTATATATATATGTATGTATGTATATAGGTATATATATATGTATGTATGTATATAGGTATATATATATGTATGTATATATATAGGTATATATATATGTATGTATATATATATAGGTATGTATATATGTATATACGTATATATGTATATACATATATATATATATATATATACATACATGTATATATGTGTGTATATGTATGTGTGTATATGTGTGTGTATGTATGTGTATGTATATATGTGTATATATGTATATATATGTGTATATATGTATGTGTATATATGTGTGTATGTATATATATATATATATATGTATATGTATATACATATATATATATATATATATATACATACATATATATATATATATATATATATATATACATACATATATATATATATATATATATATATATATATATATATATATATATATATATATATATATATATATACATACATATGTATGTGTATATATGTGTGTATATGTATGTGTATATATGTATATATATATGTATGTATATATATATATATATATATATATATATATATATATATATATATATATATATATATATATAAAACCAAACATCAACATTGGTTCTATTAACCATCATAACAAGCTCATTGTCAATTTCAATTAGCAGGCTTTGCTTACTTCTGCACTCAGATTGCAAGGATGCAAAAGATGCACCCACACGTATACATATTGTTCTAGCCTTTGGACACGTATTTCCCAGATTTCTTCTCAAAAATATCATTGACAAATCTTTCAAACATAACTATTAAAACAAGCTCTCAGATTGTAGTCAATGCTCAATCACACTTAATATTAAATCATGTTCACAAGCACAATCTAACTTTTGGAGCCCTTTTATCACGTATGTCGAGCAAACACTTAAAAATGTGTTGCCCACATTCACCCACAACTTATCTGTACTGGAAGCTTACAGCTGTATCAGCCTCCGAGCTGCTGTTAGTCAGATAATCAGGGGTACACCTCGGCTGCAATTTGACTAAAGGACAACTATAAAAAAACATTTCTACACTCATATGTTTCCACAAATTGTTTCTGGGCATTTATAAGCACAATGCACAACTTTTAGTAGTTTTGAGGGTGTTTCTCACCTGAAAAACAGGTACATTATGATCACACAGTAGAAGTGGTCGTGTTTCTTCCAAGATCTCTCAGTTTATGAGGAAAACGGGAGTGCACTGTGGACTGACGGTCTCTATACGCCTCCTACTGGCAAATTATTGTTACTGCATGTGTGTGTAAATGAGTACCAAATATAACAAACACATTTTACAGAGAATAACGTTTCATTTAGCATTCTAATCATTTACAAAAATAAATATTTTGTGGGCAAACATTAATGGGCATCACATATGTCATATTCTGCAATAGTATGGTCTATGTCATGACATGACATGTTTCATGGCATATAGTACGGGTCAAATTGTCATCGTATAGCATGTGTCATAAAATGTCATAGTATAGTATGTGTAAAAAATGTGTCAGAGTATGTGTTATGACAAAGTATCATATGTGTCAAAGAAAGTGTCAGTACTGTTTGTGTTATGACATTGAAAAGTATGTCATGACAGTATAGTATGTGTCAAAAATGTGATGGCATATTGTGTGTCATAAAATATCATAGTATGTATAGTGGAGAATGTTATATGATTTCATAGTGTTTTATATTTCAGGACATACTATAGTGTGTCAAAAAATGTCATAGTGTAGTATGTTTCATGACAGTTTGTGTCATAAAATGTAATCGTATTGTATGTTTCACAACATAGTATAGTACGTGTTTTGGTCATCGTTTTGTACTTGTCAAAAATGTGTTAGTGGAGTATGTGTCAAGACAGAGTATAGTATAGTATGTGTAACAACAAAGTATAGTATGTGAGAAAAAATGTATTTGTATAGTTTGTGTCGCGACATATTACAGTATGTGTCATAAAATGTCAAGATAGTACGTATCACAACATAGTAGAGGGTGTGTCAAAAATGTCATAGTATAGTATATGTCATGAAACAGTATTGTGTCAAAAAATGTCATGGTATTGTATGTGTTACAACATTGTATAGTGTGTGTCACAATACCGTAAACCATGTGTGACAAATGTAATCAATAGTATGTGTCATAAAAGAGTATAGCATGGGTCAAAAATGTCAAAGTAAAGTATGTTTCACAAAATGTCATAGTATAGTATGTGTCAAAAAATGTGATAGTCACGACACTATAGTATGTGTCATGCCATCGTACTGTATGTGTAAAAACACAGTATTGTATGTGTCAAAAAATATAATGGTATTGTATGTATCACAACATAGTATAGTATGTGTCATGACAAAGTATAGGATATGTAAAAAAAAAAAAAGTGTCATAGTATAGTATGTGTTACAACATAGTATATTGTGTCATAAAAAGTCATAGTATGTGTGAAGACACTGTATACTGTGTCACAACACATAGTATTGTATTTGTTTAAAAACGTCATAGTATTTTATGTCACGACAATATTGTAGGTGTAAAAAATGTTAGTATTGTAGTTGTCACAACAGTATTGTGGGTGGCAAAAATGTAAAAAAAAACAAAAAACAAACAAACAAAAAAAAACAACCCACGCACAGACCCCAACCGCCCACTGCGGGGCCAGCCATGTTCCCACCCAAGAGGCGGCAGAAGAGGGGCCCCAGCCAGAGTCCTCCCCAGTCACGGGGAACAGGCCCCAGTGGGACTGGACCGGCCGCCCCCTCAGGCAGAGAGCCCAGCCCACACCAGTGGAGGGCCAGGATGCCCAGACCACCAGCCAGGCCGCACCCCAGTGCACCGGCAGCGCTCCCCGTAAATAAATATTTACGTTCATATGTATGGTTTAACATTTATTAATGTATATAACATATGTATGTATGTATGTATATTTTTATGTGTGTATGTATTATATTTGAATATATGTATGAATATAGGTATGGACATATATATCTGTATGTATGTACAAATATATACATATATATATATATATATATATATATACACACACATACACACATGTATATATATTTACATGTATATATACATGTAAATTTTTTAAACCTGTGCTTCGGTGCAGACTCCAACTATGGAACCCATGCGTATATTTTAGCATATTAATGTTTATGCGTCTTTACGCTGGACTGCATTGTGTACTTTTTAAAAAATTTAAAAGAACTTTTTTTTTTTAAAAAGGTGTTTTTATTTTCTATCATTAATACTCAAAAAGGAGGGCTAGACATTGAAATAATGAACTGATTATTACAGTTTACGTGGTCTTCCTTAGTAAAAAAAAAAAAAAACAAAACAAAAACAAAACTGTAGCCAATAATATTTAGGTTGTTGTCACATCCATAAAGGCCTTTATTTTACTCACTAAATTAATATTACTCACGCATGCACACCTAACAACTGGAAGAATGTGAGTGTGAAGAGGCTGCCTTGCATTTCGCTGATATTGCAGATGGAAGGCGGGGCTTCATGCATTCCTTTAAACATTTGATCTTAATGACATCAGCTAGTGCTGCCTAGCAACGTGAGTTTTACTGATGTTCTGGTTTAAAGGCAGGGTCTCATGCTATGATGTTAGAATCAGGCACAGCCTTTGAGCTAAACTTCCACTCTGAATCTGAAATCCTCGTTCTGCATTTAATTTCCATTTCAGTTTAGTTTTGATGTGATTGCAGCCATGAACGGATCAAGCAGCCCACAAGGAGAAGAACTCCCCAAGTTTATCAAGGACACATTTACGTTCAGACTTCAGAGCTTTTTTGCCAAGCTTAGCTTGGATCAGCTGAACTGTTTTGTTTCAGGTTATCTGGATGATGATGCTAAAATGACTCTGGCAGATCTGCTTTATGACCTGAGAGATGAAATCACAAAACCTATCGTGACATTTCTGCAGAAAAAAGGTGTTGGATGCCAGAATGTAGCTGTCATGAACGACTTGCTGCTCATCGTTGTGTCACAAGTCCTGAGTATAATTGAAGATGTTTCTGTTGACAACGCAATAATATTTGCAGATTTAGTCACCAAACATGAAGACAATGATAAAGATGAGGCTGACACTTTAGATGTTAACACAATGGTCTACCAAGCTCTTAATATTGTTAAAGAAATCATCAAGGAAATGTGCAAACCTCTGCAGCAGAGCAGAGACGTCCAGTCTGAGGACTCCCAGACGAGTAATGCTGAGGAGCTTTTGGATGAAAGAAAAGCTCCACTGATCAAATCAAAGTTTAAACAAGTCAGGGAGAAGGTAAGTGGCTTCTTTAAAAAGTTCTTTTGTAGGCGGAAAGCTCCGGTAGCAGCAGACCCTCTGGAGCAGCTATCAGATCGTTCTTCTTGGGAAAACTATTTCTACTACACCTCAAACTCTTCAAATGAGGAGCAGTCATCAGAGGAGGACGCTTGGTCTGACAAACTTTGCACGTCAGACTCTGACAATGACTCTGTGTGTGAAGATATACCCAAAGCAGATGACTTCCGTCAGAAGACGTCTCAGTCTGAGAAGTCACCAGGAGAACCCGACGAGGAAAAACTCCCGTCTTTGAACAATGAGAATCTAGGTTACTATTTGGCTCTAAGCTCACTTGTTTTTGCAGTAATTATGGAGGCCAAGAAATGGTGCAAGTGTCTCAACCCTACAGGAGAGAGTGAGATCCACGAGGCACTTCTGGACAAACTCTGGGAAGAACTTCAAAGGAAAAATTTTGATACCAGTCTAGAAAACCTGAAGCACCTGGAACAGAACATTTTCCAGAGCCTGGAGAGAAATCTGGAGTGCTCAAAGGAAGACGTGTACGTGATTTTGTATCTCATAAACAAACTAAGAGACGACAGGATTTTCACTATTTTCAGGAATGAGATATTAAAATCCTACAAACCGACCACAAATAGATACCACTCACCACCTTCGAGGAACCGCCGCCTCTACAGCGGAAGGAAACATGTCTAGACTTCCACTCAGATTCAGAACGGAAAATGTCTGTGAAGTTGCTCACCAACAAAGTAATGAGACGCATCATTGACAAGTTTAACATTGACTACTCACAAGGAAAATTCTATGAGATTTTTAAGAATCTTTCCAAATAAATCTGGGTTCATGTTGTTTGCTATGTTGACAAAGAGCGGTGGAAGATTCAAAAACTCAACCTGCAATTTTTTAAGGACCTTTGTGAGAAGTTGCACAATGGACAGGATGTGCTAGATGATGACACGGTTGTGTTATACGACAAGAAATATTTTCTGAAGACATTAAAGACATCCAATTTTATCAAAAGACTATTTTCATTATGCAAACCATCCAGAAAAATCCTCAACAAGTCAAACAGCGACCCTAAAAAGCAAGTCTCCGAACGGAAACCAAACAACTGAACAAACCATCAAACGAACCAGCAAACCCACAATTATACACATGAATAAATGAACTAATTTGTAGAACCACTTCTGTTGTCTCTTCCGTCCATATACACCACGCCATCTTTACCTGAACTCAGCTGGTCATGTGACCGCTAACATCCCGTCCAGTGACGTGTAAATGCGGAAAAAAAAATTTCTGTTCCACTTTTGCGATATACTTTAGTATGGACCCGTCTTGAAAACCACTATATGAAACCTTTTGGCGATATTTGAGAGGTTTTATTTGAAGGAGCTTCCATGAACAGTTTTTACTACGATATTTAAGTTTTACGCAGTTTGAGGTGATGGAAATGCAGCAGGTTTCAGAAACGATTGGATTCCAGTGATTCACTGGTTATTTTCCTCGACTCCATGCCGCTCTGCAACAGTCTGGTTTTCATTGGTTAATTTTCAGCACAGTCATTTTTACTTTTGTCACTTTCAAGTTATTTCTGACTTTTTCTTTCATTAACAGAGGAGTACCAACAATTTGTCCATGTCTCTATGTGTATGTATGTATCTCACAAGAAGCAGCACAGACACAAAATGGAGGAGGCTCTTTAATTTAAAAAAAAAAAGGAGAAGAAAAGTACAACTCAGGTCATTTATAAGGCATTCACAACTTTTTCTCTTATTTTTGGACATTCAGAGGGTTTCCTAAAACAGCTAAGGCACAGCACAACTCCCACAGTGAGAGACGATAAACTCAAGCCAGGAACAAGAAAATAAAGAAAAACGGCTTCAACTGCAGAAAAAGACAAAGCATAAAACAGACCCTCAGGTGGGATTTTCCCCCCGGAATCATTTCGTTTCGGTCTCATGTACAAGTTTATTTATTAATGCAGCAAATGTCAACAGTTTATCTCGTTTTATTTGGGTTTTGGGTGTTTTCTATGAAAATGCGTTTAATGGTTTTAAGTTACAACGAAGGATTTAGAAATCTGAGCCGTTCTGTGGATTTAAGTTCCTGCTTTTCATCATGCTGCTGTCGTTCAGATAAATAACACATTTTAAAGTCAGTAAGTGTATGAGTTAATTATAGTTGTTCAAATCCGTCAGATTTACCCGGAAAAAAAACAGCACTTTGGTCCCACCGGCTTCGTATCGCTTGGCAACTTCACATAATAGAGCATTTCTATAAATACACATATTTTTCCATTCTTTTTTTTTTTTGTATCGGGGATTAAATTTAACGTGACCGAAGATGTAAATTGCTGTGAAAAGTAACTGAAAGCATTTTGATGAATTAAAACATTCTCATTTATAAATATTTACTTCTACATTTTGACATTAAAACCTTTTTTTTTCTTTTTTTGGACATCCTGATATTCTCAGCCCTACTCAGCTCCCCTCTGGTGACTTTCTTTGTGTGTTTGTGCGTCTGAAATCATTTCTGATCTCAAATACACAATAAATAAATGAAATCTTGGGGCCGGCTGGTAGTCACATGGTTATAACCAAAAGAAAAAAGGTCATGTATCCGCTTAGAAAACAGTAAATCTCTTCCTGTTCACGTATAAAATCTGATATTAGTTTAAAAATACTAATGCTGAAATCAAATCAGCTTTTATGCTAATCTTTAACAAATCCAATACTTTCATCACCACTGAAAACCCATCCACCGGATGTTTATCATCTAGAAAACAATTTATTGTTAGTTGTTTTTTTTTTAAAAAATAATGAAATACTTAATCATAATGGGTCAAAAGTCAGAAAACTATAAAGTTTTTGGTCATTCTGAGCAAGCCGGAAATTGTTTAAGAGAATTATGATTGAAAAAAAGCATGAAGAAAATATATTTGTAAGATTTTATAACAGTTTTTGGTCACCAGAAGGGGCACAATGCATTAACAGAGTAACGTAACACAGTCAAATAAGCAGATAATAATAAGAAAAAGCAGAGAAAAATGCCAGAGGAGGGCAGGAGGGTTAAAACACCAAAACAAACCTGAGATGAGGACATAATGTTTGCTTGTGTCATGTGGATTTGTTGGGAAAGGTTTGTTTCTCTCTGGTTCACCCAGCTTTCCACCTTCTGACGGATAAATACGCGTTAAAATGCAAGTTTATGAAGGAAAATGTAACAATTTCTGTTTAATTAATTCCTTTTATCATTCTTTTCGGCAGAGAAATGCTTGAAGAATTAGAATGTCACATTTTAATAACAACCAAAAATAAAATCACACTCACCGATTTATTTTAACAAACTCATTTCTAAGAGTTTCTGTTCACCTTGCAGCTTCTGCTGGGAGTGAAGGTGGATTGATGGTTTAACTGGGACTTTGTCGACGCTCGTTAGACGTTAGACGTTAGATTAGCTCTGCAGTTTTGGTCTGAGTAGATTTTTGTGGCTTGTGTCCAAATCTGGAGGAAAAACTCAGTAAAATGTGATGAAGTTCAGCAGTTTGACCCGGAGTTACACCCTGCAGCTCCACGGCTGTTTTCATTCCACTGAATTCATGCAGGTGGTCACAAAGTTTGCGTTGCAACCCTATAAAGCTGGGATATCAAACTGTGGTCCTCTGTGAGCCTCTGTCCTGCAGGTTTTAGAAGTTTCCCTGCTACAACACACTTGAATCAAATCAAAGGGTCATTATGCAGAACTTGAGGAGAAGTGTGGTGAATCCATTTGATTTGCATCAGGAGAGTTGGATCAGGAAAACATCTGAAAACCTGCAGGACAGTGAGTTGGTTTTATTTGTCTAAGATGTTTCCCTGCTTCATCACCCCTGAAACAAATCGATGGTTCATTGTGCAGAACTTGAGAAACGTGGTCGATACATTTGGTTTTGAGCAGGAAACATCTAAAACCTGCAGGATATTGAGTTGGTTTTATTTGTTTCCCTGCTTCATCAGCCCTGAAACAAATCGATGGTTCATTTGAGCAAGAAACATCTAAAACCTGCAGGACATTGGTGCAAGAGGTCTGGAGTTGCTGGTCTTTGTTTTAGATGTTTCCCTGCTTCATCACCCCCGAATCAAATCAATAATTCATTGTGTAGAAGTTGAGGAGAAGTGTGGTGGATCCATTTGACTTGGAGCAGGGAAACATCTCAAATCTGCAGGACAGTGACCCAGAATGTACAGAGTTTGATGTCTCTGAGATGACAAGCCAAATACAATTCATGACTGTTGCGATCAGTCCTGATTGGAACCTGAAGGAGCATCTGTATGTCGGGGCATACATAAATCTGTGCGGAGCCCCGTGAATAATATTTCCAAATTTCATTTTATTTCATTACAGAAGAAAAAACTGCACCGCAGGTGTTGCATTTGTCTTTCAGATTAATTAAAAAGAGTAATAATAATATCAGCATCAGGCTGTAGGAACAGAGGAGGAGGAGGAGGAGGAGGAGTCCTGCTGAAACCCACCTCCACCTGACAACACATTTAGAAATGAGCGCCTTTAGAAACAAAGGCAAACATCTTTGTCCAGAAAACAAATCTCCAGCTGCACCAAATATCAGCATTTCAAATATTAGTCACCGACTAAAAACAAACAAAACAAAATATATTTATATATAAACCTCTGAATAAATTATTGTCTCACACACACTTGCACAAACACACACACCAGGTAGAGTTAAAATGTGTGCAGAGTCCAGGGGAAGGAGGGAGGAAAGCCTTCCAACACGCCCGCCGTCTCAGGCAGAAAACACGGACCAGAGCCGCTCCGGAATGAAACATGGCTGCATGGCGTGGAAATCTTCTTCTGCAGCTGCAGAACCAAGTAGCCGCTGACGTCCGTCTGTCAGTATTCATCCATCGGACTGTTAATGAGCAGGAACGGAAAAGTTCCACCATGGATGTTGGCTCCAGTTAGCGTTTAATGGATTTTAATTTAGCAAAATTACCGACATTTTCACGTTTTTTTTTTTTTTAAATAGGAAAACATGGAGCACCGCCCCTCCACCCCCTCCCCCACCTTCACCAGGGAGACATTCAGCAACGAGAGGTATGGAGTTCATCGTGTCACATTCATCCGTTCATCAGCACAGCGTTTTCCTCCCGAACCCGCGTGACTGGGGGAGAAAATCCTCTCCGTAAACTTTAAATAAATAAATACCAGACACAAACATGTCTTCCTTCAATTGGGCCCACGCGTCCTCCCCCCGGCTTGTCCGCCTGCTACCTGATGCGTCCGTCCTGCCTAGGCGGGGTCAGTTCGGATTTGGGGTCGGGGCTCGCGGAGCTCCACGCCGCGAGGCGGCAGCGCTGCATGACGGGACAGGCGCTGGGGCCCGTGGAGCAGACGTCTGAGGCGGACCAGTGGCCCTCCAGGAGTCCGTCCAGCCAGCGGCGAAGCGGCGCTCCCGTCAGGCCGGCGTTGGCCTCGGCTTCCTCCACGGCCCCCAGGCTCACCGGCAGCTGGAGCACCGGGTTCAGGCCGTGGAAGCTCTGCTCCATGTAGGAGTTCTTGGGAGGACCACCATGAAGCCGCCGAGCGTCCTCTGGACCCCAAACAGGACCGGTCAGGAGGGGGAGGAGACACAAAGGAGGAGAAAAGCAGAGAGAGATGATTCAGACATGTTTTTTCTTCTGTCTCACCTGTTGACTTCACGAGGAGATGGAAGATTTTCATCCAGATGAGCAGAAACAATCAGACACCTGAACCGTCAGGCACCTGAACCGTCAGACACCTGAACCGTCAGGCACCTGAACC
>NC_136613.1:2500-5000 GCF_933228915.1 Telmatherina bonti
CCCTAACCCTAACCCTAACCCTAACCCTAACCCTAACCCTAACCCTAACCCTAACCCTAACCCTAACCCTAACCCTAACCCTAACCCTAACCCTAACCCTAACCCTAACCCTAACCCTAACCCTAACCCTAACCCTAACCCTAACCCTAACCCTAACCCTAACCCTAACCCTAACCCTAACCCTAACCCTAACCCTAACCCTAACCCTAACCCTAACCCTAACCCTAACCCTAACCCTAACCCTAACCCTAACCCTAACCCTAACCCTAACCCTAACCCTAACCCTAACCCTAACCCTAACCCTAACCCTAACCCTAACCCTAACCCTAACCCTAACCCTAACCCTAACCCTAACCCTAACCCTAACCCTAACCCTAACCCTAACCCTAACCCTAACCCTAACCCTAACCCTAACCCTAACCCTAACCCTAACCCTAACCCTAACCCTAACCCTAACCCTAACCCTAACCCTAACCCTAACCCTAACCCTAACCCTAACCCTAACCCTAACCCTAACCCTAACCCTAACCCTAACCCTAACCCTAACCCTAACCCTAACCCTAACCCTAACCCTAACCCTAACCCTAACCCTAACCCTAACCCTAACCCTAACCCTAACCCTAACCCTAACCCTAACCCTAACCCTAACCCTAACCCTAACCCTAACCCTAACCCTAACCCTAACCCTAACCCTAACCCTAACCCTAACCCTAACCCTAACCCTAACCCTAACCCTAACCCTAACCCTAACCCTAACCCTAACCCTAACCCTAACCCTAACCCTAACCCTAACCCTAACCCTAACCCTAACCCTAACCCTAACCCTAACCCTAACCCTAACCCTAACCCTAACCCTAACCCTAACCCTAACCCTAACCCTAACCCTAACCCTAACCCTAACCCTAACCCTAACCCTAACCCTAACCCTAACCCTAACCCTAACCCTAACCCTAACCCTAACCCTAACCCTAACCCTAACCCTAACCCTAACCCTAACCCTAACCCTAACCCTAACCCTAACCCTAACCCTAACCCTAACCCTAACCCTAACCCTAACCCTAACCCTAACCCTAACCCTAACCCTAACCCTAACCCTAACCCTAACCCTAACCCTAACCCTAACCCTAACCCTAACCCTAACCCTAACCCTAACCCTAACCCTAACCCTAACCCTAACCCTAACCCTAACCCTAACCCTAACCCTAACCCTAACCCTAACCCTAACCCTAACCCTAACCCTAACCCTAACCCTAACCCTAACCCTAACCCTAACCCTAACCCTAACCCTAACCCTAACCCTAACCCTAACCCTAACCCTAACCCTAACCCTAACCCTAACCCTAACCCTAACCCTAACCCTAACCCTAACCCTAACCCTAACCCTAACCCTAACCCTAACCCTAACCCTAACCCTAACCCTAACCCTAACCCTAACCCTAACCCTAACCCTAACCCTAACCCTAACCCTAACCCTAACCCTAACCCTAACCCTAACCCTAACCCTAACCCTAACCCTAACCCTAACCCTAACCCTAACCCTAACCCTAACCCTAACCCTAACCCTAACCCTAACCCTAACCCTAACCCTAACCCTAACCCTAACCCTAACCCTAACCCTAACCCTAACCCTAACCCTAACCCTAACCCTAACCCTAACCCTAACCCTAACCCTAACCCTAACCCTAACCCTAACCCTAACCCTAACCCTAACCCTAACCCTAACCCTAACCCTAACCCTAACCCTAACCCTAACCCTAACCCTAACCCTAACCCTAACCCTAACCCTAACCCTAACCCTAACCCTAACCCTAACCCTAACCCTAACCCTAACCCTAACCCTAACCCTAACCCTAACCCTAACCCTAACCCTAACCCTAACCCTAACCCTAACCCTAACCCTAACCCTAACCCTAACCCTAACCCTAACCCTAACCCTAACCCTAACCCTAACCCTAACCCTAACCCTAACCCTAACCCTAACCCTAACCCTAACCCTAACCCTAACCCTAACCCTAACCCTAACCCTAACCCTAACCCTAACCCTAACCCTAACCCTAACCCTAACCCTAACCCTAACCCTAACCCTAACCCTAACCCTAACCCTAACCCTAACCCTAACCCTAACCCTAACCCTAACCCTAACCCTAACCCTAACCCTAACCCTAACCCTAACCCTAACCCTAACCCTAACCCTAACCCTAACCCTAACCCTAACCCTAACCCTAACCCTAACCCTAACCCTAACCCTAACCCTAACCCTAACCCTAACCCTAACCCTAACCCTAACCCTAACCCTAACCCTAACCCTAACCCTAACCCTAACCCTAACCCTAACCCTAACCCTAACCCTAACCCTAACCCTAACCCTAACCCTAACCCTAACCCTAACCCTAACCCTAACCCTAACCCTAACCCTAACCCTAACCCTAACCCTAACCCTAACCCTAACCCTAACCCTAACCCTAACCCTAACCCTAACCCTAACCCTAACCCTAACCCT